>NC_057808.1:95229020-95469707 GCF_018294505.1 Triticum aestivum
CCCACACACACTAAGACTCCATCTCTCTCTCTCACACACACACACACAAACTAAGACTCCATCTCTCTCTCTCCTCTCTCTCTCTCTCTCTCACACACACACACACCCCACACACACTAAGACTCCATCTCACACACACATGCTCTAGGCGGAGCATTTGTTCCTACCATCCTTCATCCAACCTTACCCGTATGATAAACAATCACCTTTATTTACTTGCATAACATGGACAAATTCCACTTTACTTTAGTAGTCAGCAAACTTATCATCTGTACCCTTATAAAAAAACGAGTTGGCGGTGACGGTGTGCCTGCCATCTTGTAATACAGACCGTATGATCTATATCTGAGGATAGAAAGCAAACTATGATAATTTTACAAAAGATACCCGCACCTCTCTCCACATCATTATCTCCCGCAACCTCATTGCTCAGCAATTAAAAAAGGAATAAGTCTCTGGAACAATCTAGCATGCATGTGGCCGCTGCCGCCTGCCGGCGCCGTCCATCCCCATGCCTCCGCCCATTCCGACCACCAGTCACCACCATGCTCCACTGCTCCTCGCCTTATCTCTCATCTTTCATTTTTTCGATGACATTCTCGAGATACCAGTTTTCCGATAAAATTCTCGAGATATCATTAGTTTTTACACATGGGATTACTCCTGCATGGGTCAATCACAACAGGTGTTCTGTAAAAAAATGCATATGGATGTTCCGTGCAATGCACGAGAATCTTGCTTGTAATTATATAACGCAAATCACGAGCAGGAAGTGACATTTTTTTGACACAACCACGTTAACATGGCCACGTAAATCACTAGCTAAAGTAAATACCATTATACTTATATCCCGATGCAAAAGGTTGACTACATGTCCGAAGAGTAGAGTCGCACACACGCACTCTGTCTCTCAGAATCTCTCTCACACACACACCAGTTACGTGACGCCCACTTAAGCAGACACGTATGTTACAATTTGTGCACCCGCGGGTCCACGTGATGCTGCGCATTTATTTAAGCCGGAAGGCGAACCCAAACAGTAGCTGCATTCATTCCCCTCCCGCCGCCTCTTCTCTGGTCGCTGTCGCCCGGTAGCCATGGGCCGGCCGAAGGTAACAACATACGCCATACTCCCGCCGGAGCGGCGCTTTAATATGGAAATTTTAGTGGTCATGCATGCATCTTTTTGTGCTAGCACTCCTATATAAGGGTTGACCGGTCGCTTCCCGTGGACGTGCGCGGACGGTGGAAGAGGAAGGAGAAGGGAAGCGGGCTATGGAGTAATGTTTTTACCACAATTTCTTAGGAAACTGAGTGCAATAATTGAGTAGTTTTGCAAACTACCAGTACTACACCTGAAACGGTTCAAAACCTATACTCCCTTGCCAGCGCGCGCTTCCCGCGTGAAACGGTCAGCGTCGCCCTGGAGTGTCAGTGCCGCATTAATGCCCGGCCAGAGCGGAGGCGACCTCTCACTGGCGCCGGCTTTGAAGTGGCGCGACGGCCGAGAGAGCGCCGCTTCCCGGTGCACGCGACTACTCCGCGTCGAGAATGGCCATAGGCCCTGTTTGGATCCATGGGTTAGAGTTAGTTTGAGCTAGTTGGCACTCAAATAGCCCTAAAGTATCCAAGCATGAGGGTTTAAATTGGACCAAGTTGCACCGAACCCACCCATAAAAACTATCCCACCCAAGAGGTGCTAACTGGAGATAGTTCTCATTGGGACCACTAAAAAATCACTTTTCTCTCTCCATGAAGTGGATTTATTGTCAATCTAACCCTGTCACCCAAACACCTCTTTGGCTACAGTTAGTTCAGGGTTAGTCATGAGTTAGTCTAACCTCTAGCTAAGTTAGAGTATCAAACAGGAGCAGTATAGGACATGCAAGTTGCTCAAAGCATACAGGCAAATTCGTACGTGAAAGGATTTTTTTCTTTTTGAAAACGGAACGTGAAAGGAATTTTTTTTAGAATGCTCTTGGCATGTCGCTAAGATGTGATAGTTAACCGACCTCAATAGACGGCAGAAACGCCAGCCCGCCGCACTTTGATAGAGACGAGGAGGGAGAAGCGATACAGGCTGCTGGATTACTAGAGATAGGTGTCGCACGGAAGCCAAGAAATATGGTGATAGCGTGGGTTAGCCATGTACTAGTATGATGTAACTACACTGGGCTGCCGTGTTTCGTACTCTTCCAGTCCACTATGGAGAAGATTGGTTAATTTTATATCGCTGAATAATATTAAATATTATGAGTGCGGACGCTCCACCACGAGGTTCCTTGCTCCTTCTCGGTCGTCCGGAATCTATGTTCTTCCACTCTATTTTTTATACGTGAGCTTTGTTCATCCTTTTGCCAACACGCGAGACATCTAGCATCAAGGTGCACGTGTTATGCAAGGATCATTCCATCTATATGAAGAACACGTGGGACTGGAACTACGAGACGGACATGTACCCAGGAGTGGACGTACGAACCTGAGTAATGTAGCGCAGTAAGTGAAGTAGAAAGGCACAAATGGTATGAACATGCGTAGCATATAGGGTGTGTTTGGATGCGTTCTCGTCTCAGCATAGGTGTTCCCTCTTCATGCATGCTCAACTCAACACCCCTCTTTATGCATGCTCTCTTCATGCATGCTTCTAGTGTATTTGTGCTAAACTAGTGTGGACTCATGCACCCTCCATACACTCTACCAAACACCCAAAAGTAGGTCGAGAAGGGAACTCTTGGGCGGCATTTGTCTCTTACTACGTACTACCACTAAATGTTGTACGTGCAATGCACGGTGATGTTATGGAGTACGTGCCTAAGTACTCTACTACTACTATATTAGTTGGAGGCACATATTAACTTTTATATTTGTTTACGTGTATGCCCCGAGACCTTCCAACTAGACGTGTCTTTCTCTCCAGGTCGCACTTTGTATCGTTCATACCACTAAGTACTACTACGTGTGGTCTCCGACCCAGAAGTGGAAGAAGTGGAGACGCTCCACCACGCTGTTTTTTTTACGCTGGGCTCTACCACACTGTTCATGTCCCACTCCTTTCGCTGACGTGTGGGACATCAAGCACGTGCCGTGTTTGGCACCCTTCATCGTAAGAGTTGAAACGCTAGCATTCATCAGAAATAATAATTAATTATAAATCGGCAGTGATACTATTTTTTTTGCGAACCAATCAGCAGTGATACTATACCACACGGTTTCCTTGCTCCTCGATATCGTAAAGAATAAGTCCGTTCGCCAACATGTGGGACGTCAACCATCCTGGTCCACTTGCCATGCACACAAAACTCCAAGGGAGAGTCACCCAGGTCGTCGCGCCGCAGTAACAATGACTAATGAGCTGTCAAATCACAGGTCCACTTCCCACTTTGAAGTTGCTCGGACGAAGGAACCATCATGACTTCGTTGAATTCCGCTTCTTGAAGAAAACTACTGTACCAGCAGTACTGCTAGCTACAGTAGTTACTCCAACAAAGGCCTCCTTTCGTTCATAGGATAGGAATATGAA
This sequence comes from Triticum aestivum, assembly GCF_018294505.1. Taxonomy (NCBI): domain Eukaryota; kingdom Viridiplantae; phylum Streptophyta; class Magnoliopsida; order Poales; family Poaceae; genus Triticum; species Triticum aestivum. Next base: position 95,232,541 of record NC_057808.1, read on the forward strand.
AATCATAGGAAGTGAGATGACATGCATCTCAATTCCTATAGAGAAAGAGATGCCATTTGATGCTTAGGATAGGAATTTTTCCATTTAGTCTAGGCTAATGTACTGGTAATTTGCTCTAAAAACTACAATAGTAACTAGTAGTATTGGTACATGCTCGTACTCAGACACAAACAGACACTAACTACTAGTACTACTACTTCTCACATGCTGGCCAGACGCCGTCGTTCTCCTTCCCGGCTTTGTCGGCGACACCCCACCGTGCTTCGATCTCCGCCGACCTCTCCGCAGCAGCGCGTGCGTCCTTTTCTTTCTTGCGGCGGCGGGCCTCTCTTTTCTTGAGTGCTTTCTGACTTTTCTGCTCCCTCTGTGCGGCTTTGGCCGCCTCTTGCTCTACCGCCCATTCGGCCTTGGCATCTTCAAATTCCTCCCACATAGTTGTGAGGTCGCGAGCGGCGATGAACTCGGCACGGCGGGATGCCATCGCTTCCCTACCATTTTGTGTGCGGTCGTGGGCGGCGAGGAACTCGGCGCGGCGGGATAGCATCGCTGCCTCACCGGTTAGTGTGCGGCGCGGTGGCATGAACGACGCTTGGTGAGAGCTCTGGGGTGGAGTGGGCGGACAACCGTATAGTGCATTGGTTTGTCAAGAGCTCAAGGACAGAAGACGAAGCAAATTTGGATTCCCCTTCAATCCTGGTCATTTATTACCGAGTAAAATGCATTGGCGGTCATCGAACTTGTCTTGATAGCTCACTTTGATCATTGTATACGAGATATGGTGATTATACGGTCACTGGCTCAGCGTATAGCTCCGTATTTGTCTGGTTGACCAGTCAAACAGTCCGCATGCGCCTCATCAGCTCGTGTTCTTTATCTATCCACGCGGGCCTACCTGTCAATGGAGAAAGAAATACTGTAAAAACCAAAATTATGCGTATGTGGGGAATCAAACCACCAACTCGTCGCTGCAACGCACCCTCGTCAGCCAAATGAAATTGAAATACTTCGCGTCAGACACTCACGCTCACGCTGTCAAAGCATGCTAATGCATGCACGTCGCCCTCTAAATCAAAGTCCTGCTCATGGCACAACGCAAATGGCGAGCCCATCACCTGCGCGGCCCGGCGGTGCCTGACATTACTGTTTAGAGGTTTGATGGAGGCCTACGCGAACGCCGAGCATGTATTCACCTGGCTCAACACCAACGGTCATACTCGGATCGCCTTGCTGATGTATATCTTCCATCACAACGATAATCTATAAAACAGCCTAAGCTAGAGAGCGTACTATGGTAGTATGGTACGGAGTATGTACTATCGTGAGCGACCGATCTTAGTGCCACTGCACACCGAAACCCCTTCCATCGCTAGCGCGCGCTCCCCGCCTGAAACGGTCACTGTCTCTCCAGAATGTCAATGTCGCATTCACCGGACTTAACTGCAGGTGCAATTGGTGTGTCACTAACATGCGGGCCAGATGCCCATTGGGCCCACATGTCAGTAACCCAAACGCATCTGCAGTTAAGTCACTGAAGCAGCGTCCGCATTCACGCCAGACAAACCTACTCCGGCGCCAGTTGTCCATCCGTCTGCCGTGGCTCATTGCCATTCGCCCGCTATATTAACTTGAGCCCCAGCTCCCAGCCATAGCCAAAGACCCACACTTATTCTCCTCCGGTCCCTTCCTTCTGTCGGCACCACTTCAACCATGGCCTCCTGGTGCTCCAAAGCTCTCTTGGACGTACTGTCGCAGGAGCAGACGAGGGACATCGGCGGCTCCGCTCCGGGCGCGCTCCAAAGCTCTCTTCGACGTACTGTCGCAGGAGTAAACGAAGGAGATCGCTGGCATCCCCCCAGCTGCCCTCTGCCTCCACGACCATGAAGCCGGCGCGCGTGCGCGGGCGCAGCCGGCAGCGAGGAAGATTAGTACACGGTAGGTCATCGCCGCTCTGGAGGAGGAGGTTATCGAGGCGGATGAGGAGGAGGCAAAGGCAATGGCCGGCTTTCTCAGGTTCATGGCCGGACATGGTGGTCGGGCACCGGCGATCGTTTAGATTAGGTTTACAGTAGGTTTTAGTACGGTTTGTGCGAAATATGTAATGAATTTCGTCCAGTTTGTAGGAAAAGTTTTCGAAATGTAATGAATTTCCTCTGGTTAATTTGAAATTTTCTTTGTTTGCACGAATTTCGTCCGGTTAGTTCATATAGTTGTCGAAAGGTATGCAGGCAGCATCGGATGGCATCCATCGGTGTCCTCGGACAGATGCCGGTGTAAATTTGTGGGCCAGCACTAGAGATGCCCTAACTATCATGCTATAATCGCTAAAAATCCTCCATTATTTGGTAGGGAACAGTTATCCCTCGATCAAAATCAGATCCGTGGTGTTTCGCACTCCTCCCGCGTAAGAGTGTAAACTCTTGCTTACATAAAAATGGAGCAAGTGGACGGCACTGTAGCACGTCATATCACTCGAACTAGCCCGCTTAACGAGCGGGAAAGCACCGCCCTCGTCATTTTGTTCTGGATTTCTGTCGATCGATCACACAAAAATGTTACGCTTCGCAGGTTCTAAAGGAAAAGGCGGCACACTTACGACTCGTACGCGTCGCAACCCCGACAGTCCGGCTCGCACGCCGCTCATCAGAGGGGACACGCGTTGTCTTGCAATTTCACTGACATGTGGGACCGTAATTGAATAAACCGTCGATAGCCAAAATCTAATCGCTCGGCGGGCGTCGGCTGAGAAGAGAGAAATGGGGGAGGGAGAAGAGATCGCCCGCCCACCGCGCACAGACTCCAAGAAATATATGGTGATAATGTGAGGTGGGCCATGCTGGAGTCCGGACCGCTTCCGGAGCCCGCTCTCACCGCCCTGGCCCCTCAAGACGCCAGCTGCCCGCCGCATGCATGCATAGCAAGTAGTACTCCTTATGTGGAGGAGAGAGAGGCATTGACAAAGTCAAGGAGTGGGCTCTGCAAGAGCCCGTCTCTACACGTGCTCCTAGGTATTAAAAAATAATTCTAAAAAAAGGCATAAAAAACAATTGTATCTTAAAAAAAAGAAAGGTAAAAAACATTTGAGAGGAAATAGATAGAGAGAAAGTGAGAAAAAGCTGTAACCTGGGCATTACATGAGGAAGGAGGGAGTGGTGCACATGCCAAGTTCACTGGGCTGCCGTGTTTCACACTCCTCCGTCGTAACAGTGGAGACAATAGCTTTCATCAAAAATAAACAATGAATACTCGTTGCTCGTCCTCTATATCGGAAAGAATACTTTCATTCGCCGACATGTGGGACGTCGACCATCCTGGTCCACCTGCCATGCACAAAATTATCCTGGTCTACCCCGGTCGTATCGCAGGCCCAACCTTTCCCACTGTAAGTTGTTCGGACGAAGGAACCATCATGACTTCGTTGAATTCTGCTTCTTCAAGAAAAGTTACTGTACCCGCAATACTGCTACCACATGCGAAAACTGGACGACACTGTACCACATCATATCACTGAAACCCACTAGGCCAAACTAGCCCGCCTAGTTCATCTATTTTGGAATGGAGGGAGTACGTCTCTGCACTGCTATGATTTTGTGTTGCACGTTCTCTGTACTTTTGCTATGATTTTCCTACCCTATGAACCAAATGAGGCCTGAATGTATGTCGACTATTGTCTGATCGATCGCTAAGCCTACAATTTAAGGAGCTAGGGCTATTGGTCGATCGACGAGGGATAAGTATAAGCGTACCACGAGCTCATCAGCCCCAACGTTTCTCTTCGGTGAGTGTTTTGCAAGTACTATAGCTCGCACAGTAGCTAGCCTACTAACACCAAGAATCATCAAACAAGCCCTGCTGATATGATAAACAGTTCAAACTTACATCTAAGCATGCCATATATTACATCAAAAGCTGGTGAGGATACATCTATTTCCAGAACTCGGAGAGGGTTCGCATGATTCACTATCGAACAAAAGTAGCAAGATCTGCCCACACAAGACAGTGCACTAGATGGTTTGATAACACGCATCGTTCTGGTAATTAAACACAGGGCAATGCAAACTACCCTGAAGGATTAGCGCGACCAACTATTTCTTGTCATCGATCCCTCGGGCAATGACCACAGCACGGAAAGCGGCATGGGAATCGATTTCTAGGGCGATGTCCATAGGACTGATCGCGACATCGGAATCGATCTCTGCGGCGATGTCCACAGGATGGACAGCGGCATCGGAATCGATCTCCGGGGCAATGCCAACAGGACGGGCCACGACATCGGAATCATCAAGGACGTCCACCGGCACCTGCACAACCCTAACATATTAGCAAGCACATTGAAAATAATCAAAAACCACAACTATGGTAATAAGTCATTATTTTTTACCTTGTGCAGCTCACCGGGGGATCTCATCCCTCCGGGGGCCATCTCCTCGTCCTCGATGGGGGCCATCACCTTGCTAGGGGAATACTGCTTCTCAATGGTGACTATCTCCTCAAACTCGGTCTTGAGCCTCACATAGGTGGCAATCAGAGTTCCTGGGGTAGGCACGGTGGGGCCCTTGCTGTTCTTCCAACTTTCTTTGAGGGGTTCGTCCGCCAATGTCCTCAACTCTTTGGCCAGTGCTTGTTTCTTGGAGTTCTTCGTCTCCATGGGTTGGCCCGCCAACATGGTCAACTCATTGGTCGGTGCTCGCTTCCTGGAGATCGCTGTCTCCAGTGGGTTGTCCGCCGGCAACTCTTTGCCTAGTGCTCCAGGATCCATCAATGAACTGACAAACAAAAAGCAATCGAAAGGAAACCACAATCGCAATGAAAACGGGAAAAGAATAGGATGTGAGAATCAGTCGGTGCTTCGCAAAAAGAAGATTCTTGGAATGAAAATATAGCAGCATAACTGATTCGCCCACCTTTCCTTCGTCGGTACAGAAGAAAAATGGCAGAAGTGAGTAGCCTGGAGTGAGGTTTTCTTCAAGAAAGGGAAGAAAGGGCTTGAATGAGCGTTCCAGTGAAATGATGGTTGCTTTGTCCAGTCCAACTTGGAGGCCACCTTACCACTGCTGGTAAAGGTGTGGGTTTTGTGATATGACGGGTCATGACGGCCACACCGGGGTGACAGGTGAGTCTCGACTATAGCACCTCGCCGTGATTTGGTGGATGGCACGTGGGCCCGGATGCTTTGAAATGTCTCGCATGTAGATAGAGCGGCTAGTCATATAGGAGTGCTCAATATTGTGCACCGCAACCAAGGCGGAGAGGAAAACGAGAGAACTACGTAATTAATGCATGAGTTTAATTAGGGTAGTTTTTTAAAGTACGAGATACATTCCTCCAATCACAAAATGCCTTGGTTCATGAGATTTGAGATTTGAGCCCTATAAACTGGAAGGGAGGGAGTACTGCACACGGTGTAGTCTAGTCACTTGTTGAAATCTCTAGAAAGGCAAATACTCCTTTCCGGTTTACAGGGCTATACTACTCCCTCCATCCAAGTGTGTAAGTCATCTTACGAAAACCAAATAGTCCCAAAACACTTAGGCGTGGTGCATTAACTTCTACCTTGTTTCTTGTTTCTTGACATATCAACCAATAAGAGATGAGAGGTGTGCATGCTTTTAATGACTTGCAATGGCTAGTTCATTGCATGCAATGCTATTAATTAGCAAATAAACATTGGTAACCCCAGGAGGAAACGGTGCTAAGCGCGTGGACCTATGCAGAATGAGTATCAACCAATGGATAATGGAGTTTAATTGTTAAACAATAGCAATTTTGTCTCATGCAAGAGCCTGGCTAGTACTCCAAGGAACCGCACCACACGAGCGTTCGCAACTGCCACGTTCGGGTTGCGCTTGGCTCTTCGCCTCTTCGAGAAGACGAACAATGATGTTACTCCTACTTCTACAGTATTGAATCAACTGCTGCATGTCCGTCCACCTCGTGCGGGAGGGATAGCGTGTAGCGAAAGCTTCTACTTACTGCTCCTGCCTTTGCGTCTATGACAGGTGGGCCCAACAGGTGGTTGGCCCTCCTGTCATGCAGCCCAGCAGGTGGTTGGCCCTCCTGTCATGCAGCCAATGGCAGGTGCCGTTAAGGCACCGGAGCTCAGTCCGCGAGGGAGAGGGCGTTGTAGTAATCAAATTTCTCGGTCTTGTACGAGTTGACGCGACACATCAAAGCACTGCACTCGATATAAGTCCTTTTACACATTTCAAATGGGCTACTTCGTATGTAGGAGTAGACATATTCTGCTTCGTATGTAGTCACTTGTTGCAATCTCTAAAAAGACTTATATTTGGAAACGGAGGGAGTACAACGCATGCATGCATGCCGTGACTTTCCTTTTGGTACTTGCATGTGTTGATTTGATGCACCTTGCCAAATTTTGACTATAAATTTAACTAACCAAAATTTCGTGCATGTCACAAAAAATTACGGGGCTGTTTGGATTGTGACTATGTTTGTCTTATGTTGCCACATTATTTTTCCCACACTTGCCACACTTGCCTAACCTGAGTTGCTCAAATTGTTAGACACACTTTGGCTTGCCTAAGGGAATCTTGCCACAATTTTTGTGTCTATGACATGTGGGGTTCACTACTAATAAAAAAAATCTTGTCTTAGGTGTGGCTAATAAAAAGACTTATATTTAGGAACGGAGGGAGTAGAAAATATAAATAATAATGCATGTTGGGGCAACCCACGTTTCCGCTAATTTTAGCCGTGGGCTTGTTCACAATTTTTACGAGGGGGTGGTTGTTCATTTAATGGAGGGACTTGTAGTACCAGACTTGAACGATACAAAGTGCGACCTGGCACACTGTAACACCACTTGGAACAAGCGGGTAGCTATCTCAAAAAACAATCAACAACTAAAAAAACCGTGACCTGGCATGTAGTAGTACACAATTTTAAACGATTGTTTTGATGGAGTGAAAAAGGAAAACTACCCCACTACGTATATATAGGCCGGAGCCTCTGCGCTTGCTTGCTAGGGTTGCTCTATTCACACACTCTCATCCTCTCCAGATCTAAACAAGATAGGGGTAGTAACACTGTCTCTCATCCTTCAAAAAACACTGGCTTTCTATCCTCACCGCTGGTTACAGATCCAGACGTATCCCCCTCCGCCAGTGAAGGGGAGGAGGGGCATTGTTTAGGCCGTCGTCGACAGCGAGGGAGGAGACCCACTGCCGGCCGCACCGTTATCTCTGGCCGATCACCGACGCGGGAGGTCCTCCGATCCCTTCGTCGTTGCCTGTGGGCAGATCCGGCCTCCCGCCGCCCACCTATCCACATCCTGACGACCTTCAGGTATATCTTTGTTCGAAACCGCCTTAGCTCTACTTCCCTAGCTCGCTACGTTGCTGCATGTGCATCATTTTCTACCTCTCAGCCCCTCTCGATCAGATGGTCCAACGTCACATTTTTTTCTTCTATTGTTAGAGGTAAAGCTACTTCATGGAGTCGAATCTTGTACTCCCTCCGTCCGAAAATACTTGTCATTGAAATGGATGTATCTAGATGTATTTTAGTTCTAGACACATCCATTTTGATGACAAGTAATTCCGGACGGAGGGAGTACTTGGTTCAAACAGGAAATAAAGTGGGGGTGGGGGAATTTAGTATGTACATCGGACTTTGTACAAACAGGAAGGAAAGGGGGTGAAAGTAGTACAGACTAGTCATCCAACCGGTCTCTTGGTCGAAAAGGGAAATATAGGGGTAACGCTGTACACAGTGGTATGACCGGGACTAGATTTGCTATCCACACATAGGAGTAGGTGGCTAGAGTGAACAAAAATGGGACCAACCCATATATGTTTCTTGGATGTTTGTTTCTCGGGGCAACAAACTATGAATCACCGCTTTATGCCCCTGTTTACGTACATGGTGCTGGACTGCTGGTGCACCCACTGTCCCATGCCCTTATACCAAATATTTAGGCTCCGTTCGGAATAAAGGGGCAGAAAACATAGGTCTTGATGAAAATAGAGGAATAGGAAAGGAATGTATGTATAAAACTATGGAACAGCGAACCGGAGGAAACTCTCAAGAGAATGTGTTCGGATGGACTACGAAATGTACAGATTTGTTTTTTTTAGAGTAGCATGCTTGGCAGTATGAGATGCTATTTGTTTATCCAGCTGCACAGTGACTACTTGTCCTCACCTCACGTACCACACATAGGTTGATTTTTATATTCCGGCAACACAGCACGGCAACCTGTCTAACGCATGGCAGCGAGCGCCTGCCTCGGGCTTCCGCCCAAAAAATGAGCAGCGTGTGGATGTTTCTAATCCTATGGAATCAGTACTACCAGACTAGCTTTCCTATGAAACACTATTCACCTTTCCCGTGTTCCGAACGGTTGGAAGGGAAAGAACCGTAGGAATTGTGTTCCTACGAAAATCCTGCACCAAACCTGTGAACCGAACGCAGCCTTAGCTGTTCTTAATCTAATGTCCCTGGTAAAAATGAAGCCATGCCACTGTTATAAGCCATGACAAGTTTAGCCCAATGTTTTTGCCTATAATTGTTTGAGACTCTGACTGTTTCCTCTGTGCATTTTTGTGCAAACAGGGATATCCAATTCACCTGGTTGCTGTTGTGACCTTTTGGTGCACTGCACAAAACTCTTCTTAAAAGAAGTGACTTTTGTGCTGTTTAACTGGAATGTCAGAATGGAACAGTTGGTTCATTTTGGTGGAACTGCACAAAGGGAGATCTGTGTTCCAATCCTCATCATCCATATTGGCGCCATAACCTTCCTTTAGGTAAGAATGATATTTAATGCATGTGTTCATCTCAATTTTCCGACTGCCATGAGAAAATAATGTTGTTTTTTGCTAGTACACTTGTACTCCCTCACTGACAAAACCAATTCTGAATTAGAAGGCCAATCATGTACTTGGTTTCACCAACTGGTGAGGAGAAAGAGAAACAGAGCATGAAGAGGAAGAAGAAGAAGAATAAACAGTGCCAAGGCGATCTTGCTGAAGCCAGAGGCCTCAGTCGAGGCCATTCAAGGGCTCCGGCAACGACTACCTTACATGTGAGACGATCCTCCAGGGAGCCCTTCCACTTCTGCTGTCTCACTTAATTAATTAGGAGTACTTAAGTATCACTAATTTATTACTACCTAATTTTCCTGTTGGAGTTAAACAAATCTTTAGTAGGACCCTATGCTGAATCATGTACGTGTGTATGTTTGTCTATGGAGGTGAATCATGTGGTGGAGCAGGGAGGGAATATTATTAGTGTCATGACATAATAGTGCTATTGTTTTGCATGTCAATTTATTGCCATTGGTTCAATGAGGCAATGTTTTGCGTATTGTCCATCATGAATTTGATGCTACTGTTTGAGTAATATGCTAATGCCTTCCTATCCTTTCTCACTAAGCTAATGAAGGTTTCACCTTGTTCCTACTTGTGCAAACAGGGATCATGTTGTGCCAATCATACATTTTAGTGGAACTACACAAGACAATACAATGAACTATATCCCAGCCAGTGCTTTAACTCTGCTGGAAGTTCTTGATAATCTTTCAATATAATCTCAGCACTGGTAAACAAGAGTGATTTCAACCATACATTTGAAGTGCACAAAAATATATGCTATTGTGTGATTCCAGTGAGTGCTTTATCATCTCTTATGGGACTACATGAATAAGCTTTTTTTCTCGGGTTGGTACGGGCCTAAGGGCTTCATCCATATTAGTTTGCTGTCATCTCTATTTGTATCGTGCTACTGTCATGAGAAACTCCTTTATCTTTGCACGTTAAAGTTTTGCAACCTATGATAAATGGAAATGCTTTGAGTGTTGAGTTGAGCTAATTGGCACTGATTAAATAAACTAATACCTCTCTTTAAGCAAGACAACTATGTTGCTAACTTTACCCATTAAGATAATGAGGGTTCTTCTATTTGTTAGTGTATGTTTCATCAACTAGTCCCACTTTTACAGTAATCTCACTCTCTCAATATATGTGCCAACAGGGATGCTCGATTTTGGTGGAACTGCACAAAAACTTTGGGTGCTTCATTGCCTCGACAGCTTCCGTCCTTTCCTGTCAGTCGCTAATCTCTGCTTGCTTTCTTCCTTTGCTGTCAGTCGCTTGGCTTATCTCGGCTTCCAGTCAAAGGAAATAGTAATTGATATGCTACCTCACACAGGTTGGTACTGGTCTTTATCCTGATTATTGTGCCTGTCATATGTATTGGTAATTTGGTATTGTGCTACTGTTTGCCGATTTCATAAAGGAGTAATTTGGAGCCTGAACTCGCAGGCAAATCATTACATCGGGTGATTTCAGTAGAACTGCACAAAATGATCAGATGGACAGGTACTTATGCTGCTGCTATGTACTCCAAAGTACACTCAGACAAGCATCGATGTTGACAAGAAGTGCCTATATTCATTCGAGTATCAACCAGCGTCAACCAATTGTCAAACTCCAAGTATTAGGAGAGTGAACGCCAAAAATATTGCTTGGTGCATAGCCCAGAAAAACGCAGTCCAGTCTTTGGTCCCAACTTGTGCCTTTTGGTTATCGGCACATATGGTAGCGAACTATATGGCATGGAGTCTAAAGATTCCAGACAAGTTTGTTGACGCGTATATTCATCTGGCACTTAATCAGTCTGCACGCCAAGGATGCTCCATTTCAGTTGAACTGCACAAAAAATTTGGGTGGTTCATTTTCTCAACCGCCTCCTTTCTCGTCTGCAATGTAGAATTTTGGCGAGATATAGGACCAAGATGAGCCAGTAAACTAGTTGGATGAAAGTAGTGGCCAAGTTGCTCAAACCTCCCTCGGCACGAGGCCACTATTTGAGGATAAACCTACAAGAAAAGTTCAGATTGTCTGTGCTGCCTCTTATGTACTCGAAAGTTTACTCGTACAAGAACTAATTTTAGCAAGAAGTACCTCCGATTGAACACCATTTACCAGTCTGTACCCTAGGTAATTAAAGCTCGTCCATGGATCATATTGGCTGTGATCTCAATCATTTGGATGCATAAACATACTGAACATGTGTATATCTGAATCTTTTTGTGAATTATGTATGAATATTGTCGTGTGATCTATCAATCATTTGGATGCATAGATATGCTGAGCTTGTGTATATATGAATCTTTTGAGTTGTTGATAGTGAATGTTGGCTATGAATATGAACGTGTCCTGTGAACCTGAGTTTGATATGAATGTTTACCTTTTCTGTTGTATTTGTGTGTGAACTTGTTAGTATGCCTACTGTGGGGTATAAAACGCAGGTCTCTTATAAAAGTAATGTTGTGTCCAATTTATGTTTTCCCTTCTAACCACATTATATACATTTATATTACTACTATTATTGTTTATTTTATAGAGACTTATATGTACATTATAAAAACATCCCACGTGTTATTAACTCATAAAAGTAAATGTTTAACGGAAGTTGGCAAGGAAAATCCTGGTGATTGCGTACAAAAGCTTGCGAAGATTTTAAGGACCAATTTAATAATAACGCGCTCATTTTTATTTTGAGCAATAACTCGCTAATTTCTTAATTATATATATATATATAATGTGCCTCTCCGGTTTATTCTTTGATATTAATTGCTCCTTCTAACATAACATTATATATATAACGAGCCCACCTAATACGTGTATTTCAAGGAAGTGCAAATGGGCTGGGATTTCTTAGAAAATATAAATGGGCCTGATTGACGCGAAATTATTTGTTCACCCAGCCCAGCAACTGTACATTCTAGAAAATATGGGTTAAATATATGCCACATTTTTGCAGGCTGACATGTGGGCCAACAGGTCAAAGCCTACGCAGGGCGTTGTCAACTTGGTCAACAAATGATTGTGCCATCCACCGCCATTGGATTTATATCCAATGGCTGGCATGCACCTTCAATCTCTCGTCTTCTTCCTCCAGCGTCGCCGGGACCGCCTGGTCCGGCCTCCGGCGGCTAGCGGCTCTGCTTAGCACGCATCGCTGCGAAGCGCTACCCCACCGCCGGCTAGGCTATCCCTCCACCCCTCGACACCTCCTGTTATTCTCCACAGACTATAGCCCCACGCCGCAACAGAACTAGTTATAACCCTTCTCCTCCTCTCAATCTGCGACTCCACTGCCGCGTTTTCCCATCTCTGAGTCATTCCCGTCCGGGGCCTCGCCGTCGTCCACCGCCTCGCTGCGTTCGGTGCGGCGTGGTCAACAAACGAGAGTCATCGGAAGAGGACTGTACGTGGACAGCCTGACGGCTGGGACCCACGAGGTCCATGGTCGCACGCAAGGAAAGTTCCTCCTTATTAAGCTAAAAAAATGTTTCCTCCACCTGACAGCTGGGACCCACCGGCTGTATCTTCGCACGGAAGGAAGTGCCTCCTTGTTTTGTGAAAAAAATTATTCATCCCGTTGATAGCTGGGACCCGTCAGATTTAGTGACTGACTTGTGGGCCTACAAAGCGGGCGTGTACGCACGGCTTTGTCAACTTAATCAACAAATGATTCTAGCAGCTGGACCATTGGATGTTAATCCAACAGCCGTGCTCCTTCTTCAACCTCTGTTCTTGCTCCTGTCTCCCGTGGGTGGCACCGCGGCTGTGCTGCCGCACACCCGAACTAGTGAAGTTTCCCACTCCTCTCCATCTACGACTCCACTGCCCCGTCTTCCCCATCTCCGGGTCGTTCCAGTCTGGGTGCGCTCGGCACGGTGTGGTCAACATGGTCAACAACCCAGAGTCATCGGAAGATGACTGTACGTGAGAGGCTAACAGTGGGGACGCACCACGCCCATGGACGAATTGCATGCAACGGAACGCGGCGAGGTCAACGTGGTCAAGGAATGACTTCCATCGGAAGTATACTGTACGTGGAGAGTCTCAGCTGGGTCCACGGCCGCAGCAAGTAAGTGCCTCCTTATTACGCGGAAAATAATGATTCCTCCAACTGACAGCAGGGACCCACTGGACGGGCCACCGTATTTTGCAAAAAAACGTTTGCCCCTGACTGCTAGGACCCACCTGACGGGCCACCATATTTCGCGAAGAAAACGTTCCCCCCGCTGTCAGCTCGGACCCACCGGAAGTGCCTCCTTATTACGCACAAAAAAATGAATACTCCCCCGGCTAGCTAGGACCCACCTTGGTGGGACGCTGACTTGTGGGCCTATTAAGTTGACGGGGACGAAGGGCTTTGTCAACTTAGTCAATATGAACGATTCTAGCTCCAGTGACCGTACGATGTCCATCCAACGTCCGTAGTGCTTCTTCAACCTCTGGTCTTCTTGCTCCAGCCGCCCAAAGCAGCGCCGGTCGTGCCGCATGCTCCTGCCTCCCGTGGTCGGCTGTGCTGCCGCGGAGGCCTCACCGCCCCCTACTATTCCCACCGCTGGCCAGGCCCTGCGGCGACGGCAGCCTCACACCGCAGCCGAACCAGTGAACCCTCATACTCCTATCCGTGCGGGCTTCCACTGCCGCGTCTTCCCCGGCTCCGCGTCGTCCCCTTCCTAGGCCTCGCCGTCGTCCACCGCCGTGGTGCTCTCCGCGCGGCGTGGTCAACGTGGTCAAGGAATGACTTCCATCGGAAGAGTACTGTACGTGGAGAGGCTGACAGCTGGGTCCATGGCCACAGCCCAGTTTTTTGTGATTTGCCAAGTAAGTCGCTTTGTCAGGCCTGTTGGGCTGCAAATCTTTCAAGACGAGGAGAGCTTTCATTCGGTTGGCCGAGAAAATGGCCCATCAGTAATGAGAAATGGGCTGTACATTTTTAAAACACATCAAACCAGCAATTAGTTTCAAATATCTTTTTTTTCATTTTGAGATTTTAAATTACATTAATTTTTATGCATGGAGAATTTGTTGGATTTTATATTGATATACATATATTTTTAAAATCAGTTTGAATGTGAGTCAAAATTTTGGGATTAAAAACAGTTCGGACCGCACCGAAATATGCAAAATTTCATATAATTTTTTTAACTGTGGCCACAATATGGGCTGTAATGCTAACAAAAAGAATATGGGCTCCAAAAAAACCTTAATAATTAGCAAATGGGCTGTAAATTATTAGAAATAATGGCAGATGTGCTGTATGTTGTTTTCCCCATATTTGAGGCTTTCCTAAAAAAAAGGTTGACGCACAAGCAGTGACTGTTGGATGGCCATCCAACGGCCGTCGTGCTTCTTCAATCTCTGCTATTCCTGCTCCAGCCGCTCAAACAAGCGCCGGCGGGACTGCCTGCTCCCTCCTCCCCGCGACCGGCTCTGCTGCCGCGCAGGCCTCACCGCCCCACCGTACTCCCATCGCTGGCCTAGCCATTCCTCTACTCACCCACACCTGCTGTTATTCTCCGGTGACGGCAGACGAACCAGTAAACCCTCGTACAGTCGTACTCCCCTCCGCGTGGGAAACAACTGCCGAGTCTTCCCTACCTCCGTGTAGTTCCCTTCCTAGGCCTCGCCGCCGTCCAACGCCCTCGTGCTCTCGGCGGGGCCTGGTCAACATGGTCAACGACCGACATGCATCTGAAGTGGACTGTACGTGGAGAGGCCGACAGCTGGGTCCACGGCCGCACGCAAGGAAAAGCCTCCTTATTACGCGCAAAATAATGATTCCTCCACCTGACATCAGGGACCCACCGAAATTGCCTCTGTATTTCGCAAAAAAACATTACCGCCGCTGACAGCTTGGACCCACCAGCTATATCTTCACACGCAAGGAAGTGCCTCCTTATTACGCACCAAAAAAATGAATACTCCCCTTGTTAGCTGGGACCTAGTATAGTGGCAGGCTGACTTGTGGGCCTACTAAGTTGACGGGGACGGAGGGCTTTGTCAACTTAGTTAATATGCACGATTCTAGCTCCATTGACCGTACGATGTCCATCGAACGGCCGTAGTGCTTCTTCAACCTCTGGTCTTCTTGCTCCAGCCGCCCAAACCAGCGCCGGTCGTGCCTCATGCTCCTGCCTCCCGTGGCCGGCTGCGATGCGGTGGAGGCCTCACTGCCCCCTACTACTCCCACCGCTGGCCAGGCCATCCCTCTACTCACCCACACCCCCTGTTATTCTGCGGCGACGGCAGCCTCACACCGCAGCGAACCGGTGAACCCTCGTACTCCTCTACGCGTGGGCATCCACTGCCGCGTCTTCCCCGACTCCGCGTCGTCCCCTTCCTAGGCCTCGCCGTCGTCCACCGCCCTGGTGCTCTCAGCGCGGCGTGGTCAACGTGGTCAAGGAACGGCTTCCATCGGACGTGGACTGTACGTGGAGAGGCTGATAGCTGGGTCCACGGCCACAACAAGGAAGTGCCTCCTTATTACGTGCAAAATAATTATTCCTCCACCTGAGAGCGGGGACCCACCGGACGGGCCACCATATTTCGCAAAAAAAACGTTTGCCCCTGACTGCTGGGACCCACCAGCTACATCTTCGCACGCAAGGAAGTGCGTCCGGGCAAAAAAACGATTCGCCCCCCTGACTGCTGGGACCCACCAGCTACATCTTCGCAGGCAAGGAAGTGCCTGACAGTCAGGACCCACCTGGTCGAAGCGTACGTAGCGTTGTCATTCTGGTCACGAACGTGTACGTACATATATACTGGTGGATGTAAAGGCGCGCACGTGTCGTAGTAGAGGCGCGCACGTAGCATGTACACGTACGTACAGCGGCCAGGGTGCAAGAAAGAAAATACGGCCATGTATGTGTACATACGGGCGGGGTCTCGAATGCCTACTCGCGCATACGTACGTCCAGGGCTCGTGTACATGGCTGGGTCGAAACAGAGAAACAGCGTCGTCGTCGTGTTCATGGGGAGGCAACGGAATGCGTCGTGTTCATCGGGAGGCAACGGAACGCGTGGGAGCCAACCGGCTGGGTCGGAACGGAATGTGTGGTCGTGTTCATCGGGAGGGCTTGGACAGAACAGGCGATGGAAACGAGGCCAGGCGTACCGCACAATGGAGGAGACGGACCTCCTACGTTCGGAATGGGGTCCTGTTGATCGGGAGGGGTGTGGCGTACCGCAAAACGGAGGAAACGGACCTCCTACGGTCGAAACGGGGGTCCTGTTGATCGGGAGGGGTGTGGCGTACCGCAAAACGGACGAAACGGACCTCCTACGGTCGAAACGGGGGTCCTGTTGATCGGGAGGGGTGTGGTGTACCGCAAATTGGATGAAACGGACCTCCTACGGTCGAGACGGGGGTCCTGTTCATCGGGAGGGGTGTGGCGTACCGCAAAACGGGACTCCACGGGATATTGTTCATCTCCACCGTCGACCTCCTCCAGCCTCCACGGGCTACCGTCGACCTCCTCCAGCCTCCACGGGCTCCTGTTCATCCAGCCTACACCGCGCGCTACTCCACCGGCTACTATTCAACCACCCCTCCACGGGCACCCCTCCACCGTCTACTGTTCATCCAGCCCTCCACACCACGGGGTCCTGTTCAACCACCCCTCCACGAGCAACCCTCCACCATCTACTGTTCATCCAGCCCTCCACCACACCACGGGGTCTTGTTCATCCAGAGGCAATGCCACCGCTCACTGTTCATCCAAACCCCCCCGCAACGCTCACTGTTCGTCCCAGAGGCAGGATCGATCGTCTTCAGTTAGCAGCAGTAGCGAAGGAATCGCTCGATCGGGTTCAGTTAACAGCCATCGATCGATCGCTCGGGTTCAGTAACGCGTAGCCTGCAGTGCAATCGCTCGGGTTCAGTTAGAGCCCAACGCCTCACTCGGGTTCAGTTAGAGCCAACGCCTCGCACACACGCGCGTACGTGTACGAGAGAAACACGCATCGCTCGGCCCCCGACCTCCCACCGTAACCGGGAACTCCCCGAAATTTTCCTCGCCCCCGCTTCTACCAAGGTTTTTTCCGTCATGGACGGCCCAAAGAATGTTATGCAGCTGTGTCTCCGGCCCGCCCAGGACGAAAAGCCCGTTTTCTGTCATGATTTTTTGTCATAGAAGTAGGAGCCCAACACATCTATGATGATACCGGGTTTTGTCACAATTATCGTCATAGAAGTGTCATATGTATGACAGAAAAACTTTTCGTTCGGCCCAAAATGTCACGGATGTGTCTTTTTTTTGTAGTGCTCATGGGCCCCTCGTGGCTCCACCGACCTACTTCTTCCTCCTATATATACCTACGTACCCCCAAACCATCAGAAGCGACCACAAAAACCTAATTCCACCGCCGCAACCTTCTGTACCCGTGAGATCCCATCTTGGGGCCTCTTCCGGCGTCCTGCCGGAGGGGGCATCGAACACGGAGGGCTTCTACATCAACACCATAGCCTCTCCGATGATGTGTGAGTAGTTTACCTCAGACCTTCGGGTCCATAGTTATTAGCTAGATGGCTTCTTCTCTCTCTTTGGATCTCAATACAAAGTTCTCCTCGATTCTCTTGGAGATCTATTCGATGTAATCTTCTTTTGCGGTGTGTTTGTCGAGATCCGATTAATTGTGGGTTTATGATCAAGATTATCTATGAACAATATTTGAATCTTCTCTGAATTCTTTTATGTATGATTGGTTATCTTTGCAAGTCTCTTTGAATTATCAGTTTGGTTCGGCCTACTAGATTGATCTTTCTTGCAATGGGAGAAGTGCTTAGCTTTGGGTTCAATCTTGCGGTGTCCTTTCCCAGTGACAGCAGGGGAAGCAAGGCACATATTGTATTGTTGCCATCGAGGATAAAAAGATGGGGTTTATATCATATTGCATGAGTTTATCCCTCTACATCATATCATCTGGCTTAAAGAATTACTCTGTTCTTATGAACTTAATACTCAAGATGCATGCTGGATAGCGATCGATGTGTGGAGTAATAGTAGTAGATGCAGAATCATTGCGGTCTACTTGTCACAGACGTGATGCCTATATACATGATCATACCTGGATATTCTCATAACTATGCTCAATCAATTGCTCGATAGTAATTTGTTCACCCAACGTATACTTATGCTATCTTGAGAGAAGCCACTAGTGCAACCTATGGCCCCCGGGTCTATTTTCCATCATATTGATCTCCCGTTATTTCCATTACTGTTTACTTTCTTTCTTTACTTTTACTCTTTATCATAAAAATACCAAAAATATTATCTTATCATCTCTATCAGATCTCACTCTCGTAAGTGACCGTGAAGGGATTGACAACCCCTTTATCGCGTTGGTTGCGAGGTTCTTATTTGTTTGTGTAGGTGCAAGGGACTTGAGAGTGACCTCCTACTGGATTGATACCTTGGTTCTCAAAAACTGAGGGAAATACTTACGCTACTTTACTGCATCACCCTTTCCTCTTCAAGGGAAAACCAACGCAGTGCTCAAGAGGTAGCACCCAGCAGGGTGTTGGAATCCTGCAGCTTGTTCTTATCATCCCTGACCCATGTCAGCACATGCTCGCCTGTGTCCAGTTGCCTTTTGGCCTCTTGTTCACCTGCCTACGCGACTTTCAGTTCCTCTTTCAGTTGATCTACTGATCCTGTCATCGGAAATGCAACAGTATTAACATTACTGGTACGTGATTATACTTTTCCTGGATGGAAGGGAACATTACCAGGCGGTGCCTCCTTGGACTTCTCCAGTTCGGCGGTAACAAAAACTAGCTGAGTCTGGCACTTTTCCAGCTCATGAGACAGCATGTTGTTCTTCTCTGTAAGTACCTGATTATACAATGATCCTTAAATAAGTTGTTTCAACTGTTTCAAGTCTCGGGGGCTACTGGTACATGATTACCAGATCTATACAATGCGTACTTACCCGCATATCTTTCAACTACTGGTCAGTGGCCCTGGTAAGCCCATCCCGAGCAGCTCGGATGTATGCATCAGTCGAGCTGAAGGCGTTGAACGCCTCTTTAGCAAATTCGGGGTCGCGAAGAGCGGCCCTCCGACGCCGATGATTCATGGCACTCTCTACTTCAGAGTTTGTGACAGATACATTATATGAATCCTCTGGAGGACAATCCGGCATTACTCCCGTGTCTGCCCCCGCCCTAGAAGCAGGGTCTGGAACCTGATTGGTGGGGGCGCGACCAACAGGCCCCTCGGACACATTCCGGCGAACGCTCTTCCTGATAAAACATAGCAGACAATGTCATGGTTTGATGTGACTGCCATAGGGCATATTTAAAGCCATACCTCTTTGAGGAAGGTTCGGCCGTGTTGTCATTTGCCTTTCTCTTTGAAGACCCGCCCGGCGTAGGAGCCGCTCTCTTCTAAGACGCCTCTGGTGCAATATGACGCATTGAGCGCCTCGCCTTTGGAGCATAAGATAGTGCGGAGGGTGGGGCATAATGAGGAAGCTCCTTCGGAGGAAATGTCTCCTGGTTACTTACATATGAGGCAGGGAGGAGGCCGGGATAATCGGCCGTGATGGCCACTTCTGTGCCATCATAACTCGCCTGGTAGAAGACTCCCTCCTTGAGCTCTACGAATATGTCCGGATCTTCTTCGAATCCGGGATCGAGGTCCCGGTTATGGTCCTCCGGCTGTGGAGCGGGGCTATGGATCCCCGCGGCGACCATCTGCCATTCCTATTTGATGGACGGGTTAATGTCGGTTAAACTTGACTCGGGGAGAGGATTGAATAAAGTGGTGGGATTAAAACTCACCCAACTAGGAGGATTGTACATGGAAAATCCCTCCTGGTGCCTAAGACGAGTGAACTCCTCTTGCTCCCCTTTATACAGATCGGCCAATGTTGCGGCTAGGGCGGTGAGGGAATCCGGACCCTTTCGTCCGCAGCGTGAGGCGTCATCTTCCCCATTGTAGTGCCACACAGGGAGCCCCCTGAATTGGAGCGGCTGAACACCTCGTGCTATGGAAGTTGCCATTACCTCAATTATTGATACTCCGGACTGGGCAAGTGTCCTTATCTTGCCCATTAATTGTTGGACTTCTGCGCCGTCTTCCTCCTCGAGGCTCCGAGGACGCCAGTTGTGGCATTTCCTCAGCGGAGCGCCGAAAAATTCGGGCAGGCCCATTCAGACTGGGTCGGGGAGAGCGACATCTTCAATATAAAACCACTCCGAGGTCCACTCTTTGGACGCCTTCTTCGGCGTGCCGGACAAGTATCCGGTCCCGGAAATGCGCCATATCTCGGCGCCGCCCACCTCGAGTACGGCTCCCTTTTGGGTACCAGGGACGAGGCAGAAAAGTTTCCTCCATAGATCAAAGTGGGCCTCGCAGCCCAGGAATAGCTCGCAAAGAGCGACAAAACCCGCGATATGCAGGATGGAGGCCGGGGTGAGGTTGTGCAGTTGGAGGCCATAGTACTCCAGGAGACCTCGGAGGAAATGTGACACCCAAAAATTTTGACTTTGTTTTATTTATTAAAATGTTGCCAGGAAATAAAACTTTTCCATTTTTGTCAAGATTTACCCTTTTGTTATTGTGGATTTTTACCTCTAGTGGAAAAGCCTTCAAAGAGTATTGTTGGACTTATATGCCCTCTTTATAAAACGATTCTTTATCAGTGGATTTAAATTTGCAAGATTTGTTTTCTCAGAGCTTTATTCTTTTAAAATGATTTCTTTTGAGTTTGGAGCCTGTTTTGCACTACAACCATTTGACAAATGCATTTAAAATTTCCACCAAAATTTGGGGATGTCATGTGATGTTTCCACATCACTTTTATGCGAAAATACCTTTTGGCCATTGGAGATTTTGAGCTCTACACCAACTTTTCCAATCTGGTCCAGTAGGCACTTTTGCACTACAACCCATTTAAATATTTCTTTAAAAATTCTTCCAAATGTTTGGGGATGTCAGTAGATGCATATAATGAAGTTTTATGCAAAAACCCAATGATGATCTTTGAAAAATTTGAGTGAACCAACCTCTTTTTCATTCTGGCCCAGTTTGGTGATTTGAACTGCAACTCTATTTTATTTTGCTCTGGTGCCCATGACCCTTTTCCTACTTGTAGCCCTCCCTTCAAAACCCTTAAGTCCAGAAGAGTGGACTCATTGGAGGTTTTGAAGTGCATGCAATAAACCCTTTTCCCTTCTGTCCAAAACCAGAGTTTTGCAAAACTTGCACTAACAAGTTTCTGGTTTTTCCCATATGATCTTGCCACCATCTTCTGCATCTAAAGAGACCCTGATCTGGAGACTTTGGCCACTCCAAGAGTTTCCTAAGTGCATTTGGCATTCTGTCGAGCACTTGGTGTGAACAGTCAGCTTGGGGCATGTTTTCTAGTTTGCACTGTGAGCTTGCTCCAATGACCCAGCAACCTTGTCCACGGAACTCCTAGCTGTCCCTATCCTAGTCCTGTTAATTGCCAGCCCCACCCTCGCGCTCTAGACCGCCCTGGCATTTCGTCGAGCATGTCCCGTGCGTGCTCTGGGCACGCCCAGAGCGCACGTTTTGCACGCGCGCGCACTGAGCCGCCGCGCCGCACTGCCGCACTCGACGCGACCCGTCCCTGGCCCCTGCTCCACCGCTGAACCGCGCACTAGCTCGCCCCCTCTCCACGCCATCTCTGGCGCCCTGCAGCGCCACTGGCAGAGCGCCTTGGCGGCACACCGGCGTTGGCAGCGGCCTCTGCCATGTTCGGCGCCGCCCAAACTACACCAGCGCGCCAGCTGCCCCTGTGAATAGCTCGATCTTATCCCGAAGCTCGACGGCACGCGCTCGTCGCCGCCACGTCGCCCTGCAGCTATAGCATGGCTGTCGCCGGCGATCTTATCCCCAGCCGCCGCGGTCCAACCTCGGGCGCCTATTTAAGGGACCCCCGAGCTCGTTCAAGACCCCAGGCGACCTCCAACCTTCCCTCTAGAGCTCCCCTAGCAGTGGATCGACCCGTAGTGGCCATCTTCCTCGTCTCCGGCCAGTTTGGCCGCCGCCAAGCTCCGGTGCGATACGTCGCAACCAGCCACTCCCCCGCCCAACCAACGCCACCAATAGTTTCCCCTGGTCCTTGCGGAGCTGCCCAGCATCTCAACCTCGATCGGAGATCACCGGAGCCCAAAGCACACTTTGCTCCCGAACCTCCGTCTGCCACGGAGCTCGCCGCCGGTGACCTCCTCCGTCCCCACCTGCCTAGCACCCACCGAGAGGACCGCCTCAGTCTGGCCGACCCATCCCTGCCCTCAGATGCCCTCGAGGAGCCGCCGTTCGTCGCCGGCGATCGCCAGAGTTCCGCTCCCGTCGGGCAGAGAAGAGGAGGGAGAGGGAGGAACGGTCAAACCTGACTAGTGGGCCCTTGGACCCACTGTCAGTGACCCGCGCGGCCGTTCTCTCTGTTTAAGTGAAAGCGCAAAGATCTGGAGTACGTCACCTCTGCTTTGAAAGCATATTTTCCCCGAAGAGTTTTCCTTTTTCTGATTTTATTAAAACAGAGATTTGACCAAACTTTGACCAGCTATAACTTTTAAAATAAAACTCCAAATGAGTTGATTCCTTTTCCTACCTCTCCCAAATTTCACCTAGTTTATTTTAAGATTTATTTCAAAAATATTTGAGACAACTTTTGTACTGTGTTTGAAATATTTGTTATTTGGATATTTTGCAAATTAGGATTTTGGAGAAAAGGGAAAGCTTCCAAAAAAGTGCATCCCTTGCATACTCTTGAAGGCAAGCATTTCTGAACTCTGGCATAATATTTTTGTGTGGTGTTTTGATACGGTTTCGACACCACTTTGACGTGGAGTGTATGCTATTTTATGTGACGGTAAGATCATACGCATGAGTGCTTTTTGGAGATATCTTGTGGTCAGCAATGGATACGCTAGTGTTTTGGATCATCCTCGTGAGCTCCTCATGCATACCGGATGGAAGCCGGTAAAGTCGTGGTCTTGGGTAGACACGAGCTTGTCCTTAGTCCCTCGTCGAGACGAGTATGTCCGGTATGGCATGGTGAGGCTTGATGAGTGGTGATTCATTCCACTAACGGTAATTTTGTTGGAGGATACTTGTACCACCTGAGTCGGTCATAGGTCGAGTCGTGGTCAGTAGCTTCCCTATTTGTTGGTACCACCACTTGTCCCTGTCGCAGACGGGGTATGGTTCAGTAAGTTGTCAACCCCTTACCAAAGCACACACCGTATAGAGAGGCCATAGTGGAAGATACCGGAGGCCTCCGGTAGGCATGCCACTTGGTCCGGGGGCATGGGTGTTTCCGGTTGGGACCGAGAGGGGGCACCCCTTAGAGCGCGCGAATAGAAATTTTGATCCCATGCTACGTCGAGGTTGTAGCCTCCCCACTTAGAGTTTTGCTTGGCAGGTGTTGTGGGTGATTCCAGACACCGGTGAGTTAAGCTGGTGTGTGCAGGTCAGGTGTGTTTTCAATTAAAAGGCCGTAGGCGGAATTAGTCCCGATGGACTAAGTAAATCCGTTACTTGTGGGAAAATAGTACTCCCTCTACAGAGGATATATCCTGTTGGATAGCCATGTTCTTGAGTAAAGACCACAGTCTGAGTTGAATCTAGTGACGGTATTCGGATGGAGAACGGTTTAACTAGAGCTCAGTGACGGTTTTCGGATGGAGACACGGTTAACTGGGTCATAGTAACGGTATTCGGATGGAGAACGATTTAGCTAGAACTCAGTGACGGTCTTCGGATGGAGAAACGGCTAGACTAGACTTTGGTTTATGACCTGTGACATCTGAGGATCATGCTTTAATTTTATTATTAATGTGGACTAACCATTTACATTATGTATCCTATTGAGTATCCCTGGGATGGTTCTACCTCCTGGATATTCACTGTTATTTATTCTTTTATAAGCCCTTTATGTGATGTCGCTCAGACGTCCGACGGTGGCACGCACTGTCTTTCTTTTTCTGTTATAAGCCCTTTATGTGGTGTCGCCCCGACGCCCGACTGCGGCATTATTATTCTTGCAGTTTCCTCTCGAGGAGTCATTCAGACCCTCGTTTGGCACCAGTATTATTATTACTGCGGCATCGTTAATTTATTTGCAACCTTTCGAGGAGTCATTTTTTACACTCGCTTAGTGCATTTCTTTTACTTCCGTATTGCACGTCCATATTTCTCTGCATGCGTGCATCACAGACTCGTGTTTACTTCCTGACAGACTGATCATCATAAATATTTCGGAGTATGATTATCTCCTGTTATATTATGCCCATGTTCTTAACGTTTGCGAGTACATTCAAACATACTCGCTGGCTTGTCCCTGGCTATTGTCTTGGCCAGATTTTCGAGCATGGAGATAAGCATCGCGGTGACAGCCTCGGAACCTACGTGTTGACGATAGCAGCCTCGCGAAGATAGGAGTTATCCGGGTCAGCTGTTCTTGTGGGAAATGGAGTCCCATAGACGCAGATGTATCCAACCGCTTCCGCCCTCAACCATTAGAAACCAAATGTTGTACTCCTAGGCCACAATGGTCTTGTACCACATATTTTTGTGCCTTGCTTGGAATTCTTGTATCAAGTTGGTGCCTCATCAGCTAACAGAAATCCTGGGGCTGGTGAGCACAAAGGCCGTTTTCTGGGAAATTATTATCCCAAAATTCCGGTCGTGACAGGAAAGGGTGGACTGGAAACCCGACGCCTCTTATTAAGAAGGATACGAAGCACACTCGCTCCCCCCTGGTTGGATTAGGGAAATTTTCTGCCAGGGCTTTGCCTGTAAAAGAGGTTAATCCTGCCCGGACGGGGACTAGACCCGCGGGGGGAAGGAATCCCTGCGTTTGAAGCTTACTCAGCTGGTCGTGGGATACTGAACATCTCTCCCAATCGCCTTTTTCGGAGCCATGGGGGCGGGAGGAGGAACTAGGAATGCTAGCCATGCTGGAATGGTTTCTCCTAGCAAGCTCTAAGGATTTTCCGCCTTGTGTGAGATGGCATTTGAGATCCAATCTACTTAAATATATGCCTTTCTTACACGGCCAGGGTGTTATGTGCAAAAATACTCTGACCTTTCGTGTTCGCTCGACACATGGAAGCCGAAGCAATGGAGGCACAAAAGCCAATGGGAACGACATTAAATGGAAAGCCGAGTATAACTCTTCGGATCAGACGCTGTGAAGTATTCAGAGGAAGAACCCGCCTTGCAATGCCGAAGACTATCAACGCGCCGGACACATCGTCATTGAAGCCTGGTTCGGGGGCTACTGAGGG
Source organism: Triticum aestivum (assembly GCF_018294505.1). NCBI lineage: Eukaryota > Viridiplantae > Streptophyta > Magnoliopsida > Poales > Poaceae > Triticum > Triticum aestivum. The sequence continues at coordinate 95,257,636 of NC_057808.1, forward strand.
AGTCCTGGATTAAGGGGTCCTTGGGCATCCGGCCTGTGTGACATGGGCCGGACTGATGGGCCATGAAGATACAAGATAGAAGACTTCCTCCCGTGTCCGGATGGGACTCTCCTTTGCATGGAAGGCAAGCTTGGCGTTCGGATATGAAGATTCCTTCCTCTATAAAACCGACTCTGTATAACCCTAGGCCCCTCCGGTGTCTATATAAACCGGAGGGTTTAGTCAGTAGAGGCAATCACAATCATACGTGCTAGACATCTAGGGTTTAGCCATTATGATCTCGTGGTAGATCAACTCTTGTAATCCTCATATTCATCAAGATCAATCAAGCAGGAAGTAGGGTATTACCTCCATCAAGAGGGCCCGGACCTGGATAAACATCGTGTCCCCCGTCTCCTGTTACCATCGACCTTAGACACACAGTTCGGGACCCCCTACCCGAGATCTGCCGGTTTTGACACCAATAGTGGAAGATCTGAACGGACGAACTTCTCAACTTCAACTCCCAGCTCGTCGTGTTCTTCATCAAGGGTAAATAAAATCTATTTTTACTGCCCTTGTTGATTCTGATGATTTCCACAAAATCTTCAAAAGGTGTTTATTCTTCAACTTCCACACTCTTAAACACCACACTTGCATCTGCTTTGATTTGTTTCTCTAAGCAATGCTTTTCTTCAAGATTCCTCAATTGTGTGGACTCTCAATCTATACAACTCTGGAACCTAAGTCAAGACTGCTTAGTGAAATTCCTCAAGACACTCCTGGTCAAATTCCTCAAACTTGTTTATTTTGAAAATCTTCTGAGAACGCATATGACCTCTCCAAATTCTTCGCACCTATACTCTGTTCACAGGTACACATGTTCGCTACTGAATCTCTAGGTTCTCAACAACTTATCTCATTTGACGTGTTCCTCAAAGACAAACTGCAGACCTCATCAGAGAATTCTATTGTTCAAAATCCTCAGCTGAAGAAAATGGCTGATGGCAAAACTCCTCTGAAGGGAGGCAAGAGACCAGAAGTGAATACTGCTTTTGAGATCCCTGATGATATCTATGCAGGATATTGCACTCCTGATGAAGCAATTCATGGCAAGGAGACAAAGAATGAGCGCAAAGTGCGCATTCAGAGGATAGAGAGAAGATGGGCACGAGAATGGAGGGAGTATAGGTATGTGACTCCCAAGTACATGAAGAAATTCGCAATACACCCTCCATGCCCAAGACCTCCATTAGCACCCGGCCAAGAAGCTGATCCACTAGCATAAAGCGTGGTGAGGACTTCCCAAAAAAATGGGCAAAGCGGCAAGCTGATGTCGCTTGAAGCTACATCGGTATTTCCCCAAAGAGGAAGGGATGATGCTGCACAACGGTGGTAGGTATTTCCCTCAGATATGAAACCAAGGTTATCGAACCAGTAGGAGAACCAAGCAACACAACATAAACAACCCCTGCACACAAGTAACAACCACTCGCAACCCGACGTGTTAAAGGGGTTGTCAATCCCTTTCGACTAACGGCTCCAGAAACGGTGCGTACGGGAGAAAGTTGTAATAGATAGAATAAATAGATCGCAAATAAAATAAAGTGCAGCAAAGTATTTTTGTATTTTTTGGTTTAATAGATCTGAAAATAAATGCAAGAGAAAAGTAGATCGCAAAGGCAAATATATGAGAAAGAAGACCCGGGGGCCGTAGGTTTCACTAGTGGCCTCTCTCGAGAAAAATAGCAAACGGTGGGTAAACAAATTACTGTTGGGCAATTGATAGAACTTCGAATAATCATGACGATATCCAGGCAATGATCATTATATAGGCATCACATCCAAGATTAGTAGACCGACTCCTGCCTGCATCTACTACTATGACTGCACACATCGACCGCTATCCAGCATGCATCTGGTGTATTAAGTTCATGGAGAAACAGAGTAATGCAATAAGAATGATGACATGATGTAGACAAGATCTATCTATGTAGGGATAGACCCCATCGTTTTATCCTTAGTAGCAATGATACATACGTGTCGGTTCCCTTTCTGTCACTGGGATCAAGCACCGTAAGATCGAACCCACTACAAAGCACATCTTCAAATTGCAAGATAAATAGATCAAGTTGGCCAAACAAAACCCAAATATAGGAGAAGAAATACGAGGCTATAAGCAATCATGCATATAAGAGATCAAAGAAACTCAAATAACTTTCATGGATATTAAAAGATATAACTGATCATAAACTCAAAGTTCATCAGATCCCAACCAACACACCACAAAAAGAGTTACATCATATGGATCTCTAAGAAACCATTGTATTGAGAAACCAGCGAGAGAGAGATAGCCATCTAGCTACTAACTACGGACCCAAAGGTCTACAAAGAACTACTCACGCATCATCGGAGAGGCACCAATTGAGGTGGTGAACCCCATCCGAGATGGTGCCTAGATTGGATTTGGTGGTTCTGGACTCTGTGGCGGCTGGATAAATATTTCGTCGATGCCTCTAGGGTTTATGGAATATTGGGGTATTTATGGAGCAAAGAGGCGGTCCGGGGGGGCACCCGAGGTGGGCACAACCCACCAGGGCGCGCCTGGGCCTCCCGGCGCGCCCTGGTGGGTTGTGCCCCCCCTCGGGTGATACGTCTCCAACATATCCATAATTTATGAAGTATTCATGCTATTATATTATCTGTTTTGGATGTTTATGGGCTTTACTAAACACTTTTATATTATTTTTGGGACTAACCTATTAACCGGAGGCCCAGCCCAAATTGTTGTTTTCTTGCCTATTTCAGTGTTTCGAAGAAAAGGAATATCAAACGGAGTCCAAACGGAATGAAACCTTTAGGAGAGTTATTTTTGGAACAGAAGCAATCCAGGAGACTTGGAGTAGACGTCAGGGAAGCTTCAAGGAAGCCACGAGGCAGGGAGGCGCGCCCTACCCCCATGGGCGTGCCACCCACCCTCATGGGCCCCTCGTGGCTCCCCTGACCAACTTTTTTCACTTATATATGTCCATATACCCTAAAAACATCAGGGAACAGAATAGATCGGGAGTTCCACCGCCGCAAGCCTCTGTAGCCACCAAAAACCAATCGGGACCCTGTTCCAGCACCTTGCCGGAGGGGGGATCCCTCACCGGTGGCCATCTTCATCATCCCGGCGCTCTCCATGACGAGGAGGGAGTAGTTCTCCCTCGGGGCTGAGGGTATGTACCAGTAGCTATGTGTTTGATCTCTCTCTCTCTCTCTCTCTCTCTCTCTCGTGTTATTGATTCGGCACGATCTTGATTTCTCGCGAGCTTTGCTATTATAGTTGGATCTTATGATGTTTCACCCCCTCTACTCTCTTGTAATGGATTGATTTTTCCCTTTGAAGTTATCTTATCGGATTGAGTCTTTAAGGATTTGAGAACACTTGATGTATGTCTTGTCGTGCTTATCTGTGGTGACAATGGGATATCACATGATCCACTTGATGTATGTTTTGGTTATCAACTTGCGGGTTCCGCTCATGAACCTATGCATAGGGGTTGGCACACGTTTTCGTCTTGACTCTCCGGTAGAAACTTTGGGGCACTCTTTGAAGTTCTTGTGTTGGTTGAATAGATGAATCTAAGATTGTGTGATGCATATCGTATAATCATACCCACGAATACTTGAGGTGACATTGGAGTATCTAGTTGACATTAGGGTTTGGTTGATTTTTGTCTTAAGGTGTTATTCTAGTACGAACTCTATGATAGATTGAACGGAAAGAATAGCATCGTGTTATTTTACTACAGACTCTTGAATAGATCGATCAGAAAGAATAACTTTGAGCTGGTTTCGTACCCTACAATAATCTCTTCGTTTGTTCTCCGCTATTAGTGACTTTGGAGTGACTCTTTGTTGCATGTTGAGGGATAGTTATATGATCCAATTATGTTATTATTGTTGAGAGAACTTGCACTAGTGAAAGTATGAACCCTAGGCCTTGTTTCCTAGCATTGCAATACCGTTTACGCTCACTTTTATCGCTTGCTACCTTGCTGTTTTTATATTTTCAGATTACAAATACTCATATCTACCATCCATATTGCACTTGTATCACCATCTCTTCACCGAACTAGTGCACCTATACAATTTGCCATTGTATTGGGTGTGTTGGGGACACAAGAGACTCTTTCCTATTTGGTTGCAGGGTTGTTTGAGAGAGACCATCTTCATCCTATGCCTCCCACAGATTGATAAACCTTAGGTCATCCACTTGAGGGAAATTTGCTACTGTCCTACAAACCTCTGCACTTGGAGGCCCAACAACGTCTACAAGAAGAAGGTTGTGTAGTAGACATCAAGCTCTTTCCTGGCGCCGTTGCCGGGGAGGTGAGTGCTTGAAGGTATATCTTTAGATCTTGCAATCGAATCTTTTAGTTTCTTGTTTTATCACTAGTTTAGTCTATAAAAGAAAATTACAAAAAAAATGGAATTGAGGGTGCCTCATATGCTTCATCTTTTTAATGTCTTCCGTGAAAATAAGGATTCCGATAATTGTGCTCAATTGCTAGAGTAAGAATGCAATAAAATGTTTGGCACTAAATCTTTGAATGAGGAGCATGATTGCAATGTTGTTAGTATGAATTCCTTGAATATCCATGATGCTAATGATATGCAAAGCCACAAGCTTGGGGATGCCACGTTTGATGAAGATGATATTTTTAGTCCCCCAAGTTTGGATGAGAAAATATATTATGATGATAGCATGCCTCCTATCTATGATGATTATTGTGATGAAATGTATTATATAAAGAATAATGATAACCAAGAAACTTGTCATCATGATTTTAGTTTTCAATTGGATTATGCTTCACATGATAGTTATTTTGCTTAGTTTGCTCCCACTACTATTGATGAGAAGAAATTTGCTTATGTGGAGAGTAGTAAAATTTCTATGCTTGTGCATCATGAAAAGAATGCTTTAAATGCTGGTTATATTGTTGAATTCATTCATGATGCTACTGAAAATGATTATGAGGGAGGAACATATGCTTGTAGGAATTGCAATAATATCAAGTTTCCTCTCTATGTGCTTAAAGTTTTAAAGTTATGCTTGTTTTACCTTCCTATGCTAGTTGATTACTGTTCCCATAAGTTTTTTGCTCACAAAATCCCTATGCATAGGAAGTGGGTTATACTTAAATGTGCTAGTCATATTCTTCATGATGCTCTCTTTATGTTTCAATACTTATCTTTTATGTGAGCATCATTGAAATCATCATGCCTAGCTAGGGGCGTTAAACGATAGCGCTTGTTGGGAGGCAACCCAATTTTATTTTTGTTTCTTGCTTTTTGTTCTGTTTAGAAATAAATAATCTATCTAGCCTCTGGTTAGATGTGGTTTTATGTTTTAATTAGTATTTGTGCCAAGTAGAACCTTTGGGAAGGCTTGGGTGAAGTCTTTGCGATCTTGCTGTAAAAAACCGAAACTTTTGCGCTCACGAGATTAGCTGCCATTTTTTACTGGAGAGTGTTTTTAGGTTGATTCTTTTTGCAGATGATTAATAGACAAATTCCTCAGGTCCAAAAATTTATTTCAGAATTTTTAGAGGTTCAGAAGTATACGTTTGATACAGATTACTACAGACAGTTCTGTTTTTCACAGATTCTGTTTTCTATGTGTTGTTTGCTTATTTTTATGAATCTATTAGTAGTATCGGAGGGTATGAACCATAGAGAAGTTGGAATAAAGTATATATTACACCATATGAATTTATAATTAGTTCACAACAGTACCTAAGTGGTGATTTATTTTCTTATACTAACGGAGCTTACGAGTTTTCTGTTGAGTTTTGCGTTGTGAAGTTTTCAAGTTTTGGGTAAAGATTCGATGGACTATGGAATAAGGAGTGGCAAGAGCCTAAGCTTGGGGATGCCCAAGGCACCGCAAGGTAATATTCAAGGACAACCAAGAGCCTAAACTTGGGGATGCCCCGGATGGCATCCCCTCTTTCGTCTTCGTTCATCGGTAACTTTACTTGGAGCTATATTTTTATTCACCACATGATATGTGTTTTGCTTGGAGCGTCATTTTATTTTCTTTTGTTTTGCTTGCTGTATGAATAAAATAACAAGATCTAAAATTCTTAAATGATAGAGAGTCTTCACAAAGCTACATAATTATTTAACTACTCATTGATCTTCACTTATATCTTTTTGGAGTAGTTTGTCATTTATATACTATGAGTAAATGGTTGAATGATTTGAATGTCATAAATCTGAAATTATATATGTTTCATATGCTTATCCCATGGGGAGTAATTACTTCACATATAAGAAGTAGAGGTGGTAAATTTATTGAAGGTTAGCAAACATTGTATTGGTCACTTGAACAATTCATGAAAGAATATTGAAGGAAGAGAGATTTCACATATAAACATACTATCTTGGACATCTTCTATGATTGTGAGCCCCATTAATTATTTTCAAACCTGAGCAAATTAGTTGAATTTGGACAAGGAAGACAACATAATGAGTTATGCTTGGGTATATTTGTATAGAAGTTATATTGTTATGGATCCTCTAACATGTGGTGCTTGCTATTTAGAATCCTTTGCTAGCCAAAATATCTGTACTAAGCGGGAATACTGCTTGTGCATCCAAATTCCTTGAACCAAGTTTATTCCATGAGTGTCCACCATATCTACCTATATGCGGTATTTACCTGCCGTTCCAAGTAAATTTGCATGTGCCAAACTCTAAACCTTCAAATAATAATCTGTTTTGTATGCCCGAATCGCTCATGTAGCGACTAGGGGCTGTCAGTATCTTGGCACTGTGTCAATAGGTTAGTACCAAAAAATGATATAAAATGATTATAAAACATCCAAGATTGATAATATAACAGCCTGGAACAATAAAAAATTATAGATACGCTGGAGACATATCACTACTAACTACGGACCCGAAGGTCTACAAAGAACTACTCACGCATCATCGGAGATGCACCAATGGAGGTGGTGAACCCCATCCGAGATGGTGTCTAGATTGGATCTGGTGGTTCTAGACTCTGCGGTGGCTGGATGAATATTTCGTCGATGCCTTTAGGGTTTCTTTAATATTGGGGTATTTATAGAGCAAAGAGGCGGTCCGGGGGGCACCCGAGGTGGGCACAACCCACCAGGGCGCGCCTGGGTCTCCTGGCGCGCCCTGGTGGGTATGCCTCCCTTGGGGCACCCCCCAGGCGCAGCCAGGGCCCGTTGTGTTCCTTCTGGCCCATAAAAATTCTCCATAAAGTTTTGGGGCATTTTGACTCCGTCTGATATTGATTTTCTGCTATGTAAAAAACATGGAAAAACAGCAACTGGCACTTGGCACTATGTCAATAGGTTAGTACCAAAAAATGATATAAAATGATTATAAAACATCCAAGATTGATAATATAACAGCGTGGAACAATCAGAAATTATAGATACGTTGGAGACGTATCAGCATCCCCAAGCTTAACTCCTACTCGTCCTCGAGTAGGTAAGTGATAAAACATAATTTTTGATGTGGAATGCTGCCTAACATGTCATATCATATTTATTTTTCTTTATAGCATGGACATTTGGACTTTTAATTGTTCAAAGCAATAGTCTAGTTTTCACATGATAATTTAGATACTCAAGCATATCAAGAAGCAATCATGTCTTTCAAAATATTCACGCTAAAATAAGTTATCCCTAGCCCATCATGCTCAACCATTGATCCATTCATGAAACACACTCGAATATTAGCTACACCCAATACTTAAGTACGATCATATTGCCTCCTAGTTGGTGCTTTTATAAGAGAAGATGGAGACTCAAATTCAAAAATAAAAATTGCATAAAGTAAAAGAAAGGCCCTTCGCAGAGGGAAGTAGGGATTTGTAGAGGTGCCAGAGCTCAAAGCGAAAAACTTAGAGATAAAAACATTTTGGGAGGCGTATCCATCCCACCAACTAAAACGACTTAGATTTCCTGACACTTTCCATGCTAGATATATCATAAGCGGTTCCCAAACAGAAAATAAAGTTTATTCCTTTTTCCACCATACTTCACTTTCCATGGCTAACCGTATCCACGGGTGCCCTCCATACCAACACTTTCCAAGGAATTTACTATTTGACAACATAAAGTAAATTCATTTTTTTGCATTTCAGGACTGGGCATCCCTAATACCTTTGCCTTACTCTCATGCAATGACAAGTGAATAAACACTCATCATGAGAATAACACATCTAGCCTGGAAAATATTAGCCACCCCTCACCGCTCCGTGAGCGAAACAAACACACAAAAGAGAAGTTTATTTTGAAAATTAGAGATGGCACATGCAAATTTTCTTAGAACGGCAAAAGAACACCACATATAGGTAGATATAGTGGACTCATGTGGCAAAACTGGTTTAAAGTTTTTGGATACACAAGTAGAGATCATACTTAGTGCAAAATGAAGGCTAGCAAAAGATTGAGAAGCGACCAACCAAGAAATGGATAATCTCATAAGCAAGCATTAAGCATAAATAACATCGAATAATGCACCACAAGTAGGATATAATTTCATTGCATGACTATTGACTTTCGTACTTGCATAGGGAATCACAAACCTTAACGCCAATATTCTTACTAAAGAATAATTACTCACCAACATAACTCACATATCACATCATCATATCTCAAAACTATTACTAAGAATCAAGTTTATTTTGTCCAATGATCTTCATGAAAGTTTTTATTTTATCCTTCTTGGATATCTATCAGTTTGGAACTAATTTTCATGTGTTTCTTTTCATAAGCTCAAACAAATATAAGTGATGATCGTGAGCATATTTTTTTCTTTCTCTCAAATTAATTTAAGTGAAGCAAGAGAGAATTTCTTGAAAATTTCACTAACTCTCAAATAAATCTAAGTGAAGTAAGAGAGCATTTCTTCAAAAATACTAAACCACACTGTGCTCAAAAAGATATAAGTGAAGTACTAGAGCAAGTTCATAGCTCATAAAAATTTAAGTGAAGCATAGAGAGCAATTCTAACAAGTCATGACATAATTTTGGCTCTCTCAAATAGGTGTGTCCAGCAAGGATTGATGACTTAAAACACAAAATAAAAAAATCAAAGATTCATATCATACAAGACGCTCAAAACACATATCATGTGACGAATAAAAATATAGTTTCAAGTAAAATACCGATGGTCGTTGGAAGAAAGCGGGGATGCCAATCGGGGGCATCCCCAAGCTTAGTTGGTTGCTCATTTTTGGATAATATTTTGGGATGCCAGGGCATCCCCAAGCTTAGGCTATTCTATCCTTCCTTCATCCATCATAAGATAACCCAAAACTTGAAAACTTCAATCACACAAAACTCAACAAAACCTCCGTGAGATCCGTTAGTGTAAGAAAGCAAACCACTACTATAAGTATTGTATCAAACCAATTCATATTTTTTTTTTGTATTATATCTACTATATTCCAACTTTTCTATGGCAGAAACTCATCAAAATAAGCACACAACACAAGGAAAACAGAATCTGTCAAAACAGAATAGTCTGTAGCAATCTGACTTTGTCGAAAACTTCTGGAACTCCAAAAATTCTGAAAAAAATAGGACGACCTGAGAAATTTGTATATTAATCTTCTGCAAAAAGAATTGGTATTTTATCACGCTCTGGTAAAAATTGAGAATTGTTTTCGTGAGCACAAAAGTTTCCGTTTTTCAGCAAGATCAAACAACTATCACCCAAGAAGATCCTATCGGTTCTACTTGGCACAAACACTAATTAAAACACAAAAAAACACAATCATATCAGTAGCATAAGTGTGAAAACACTCAAGAACAGAAAGCAAAAGGCAAAAATAAATTTTATTCATGGGTTGCCTCCCAACAAGCGCTATCGTTTTATGCCCTTAGCTAGGCATAAGATTTCCACGATGCTCACACGAAAGATAATAATTGAAACACAAAGAGAGCATCATGAAACATGTGACAAACACATTTATGTCTAACATACTTCCTATGCATAGGAATTTTATAGGAAAACAAATTGTCAAGACAAGAAATATCTAGCATACGCAAAGGAGAGGAATAAAACATTGACAATCTCAACATAACGAGAGGAAATTTAATAATATGAAAATTTCTACAACCATATTTTCCTCTATCATAATAGTTATATGTAGGATCATAATCAAACTCAGTAATATAGCTACCATATAAAATTTTCTCTTCACGATCCACATGCATAAAAGTTTTATGGTCTTCAAAGATAGTGGGCTTAACATCAACTAAAGTCTTGACCTCTCCAAACCCACTTTCATCAAAAATTTCATAAGATTGAACACTCTCCAAACATTTGGGACTATTTTTACCTACAGTTGACACTCTTCCAAACCCACTCTCAAAATTATTGCAAATAACATAGTCATCATGAGGCTTAGATAAATTTTCCAGATCATAAGAAGAATCACCCCAATCACGATCATTGAAACAAATAGTGTTCATAGCAAAATTAGCATCCCCAAGCTTGGGGTTTTGCATATTATTAGCACAATACATTAATAGAATTTATAGTTAAATCATTGCAATCATGCTTTTCATTCAAGGAGCTATCATGAATCACTTCATACATTTCTTCATCAAAATTTTCAGATTCACGAATCTCAAGCAAAACTTCATAAAGATAATCTAGTGCACTCAACTCACTAGAAATTGGTTCATAATAATTGGATCTCTTAAAAAGATTAGCAAGTGGATGAGGATCCATATCAATAAATTTCTAGCAAGCAGAGATGCAAGCAAATAGAAGACACATGGCAACACAAGCAAACAAGATATCCAACGAGAAAAAGGCGAACGAAAAAGAGGGCGAATAAAAAGGCAAATTTTTCTGAAGTGGGGGAGATGAAAACAAGAGGCAAATGGCAAATAATGTAAATTGCGAGGAGATGAGATTTGTGATTAGGAACTTGGTATATGTTGAAGATCCTCCCCGGAAACGGCGCCAGAAATTCTTTTTGATGTCGCTTGAAGCTACATCGGTATTTCCCCAAAGAGGAAGGGATGATGCAGCACAACGACAGTAGGTATTTCCCTCAGATATGAAACCAAGGTTATCGAACCAGTAGGAGAACCAAGCAACACAACGTAAACAGCCCCTGCACACAAATAACAACCACTCGCAACCCGACGTGTTAAAGGGGTTGTCAATCCCTTTCGGGTAACGGCTCCAGAAACGGTGCGCGGACAGGAGAAAGTTGTAATAGATTGAATAAATAGATAGCCAATAAAATAAAGTGCAGCAAAGTATTTTTGTATTTCTGGTTTAATAGATCTGAAAATAAATGCAAGAGAAAAGTAGATTGCAAAGGCAAATATATGAGAAAGAAGACCCGGGGGCCGTAGGTTTCACTAGTGGCTTCTCTTGAGAAAAATAGCAAACGGTAGGTAAACAAATTATTGTTGGGAAATTGATAGAACTTTGAATAATCATGACGATATCCAGGCAATGATCATTATATAGGCATCACATCCAAGATTAGTAGACTGACTCATGTCTGCATCTACTACTATTACTCCACACATCAACGGCTATCCAGCATGCATCTAGTGTATTAAGTTCATGGAGAAACGGAGTAATGCAATAAGAACGATGACATGATGTAGACAAGATCTATCTATGTAGGGATAGACCCCATCGTTTTATCCTTAGTAGCAACGCTACATACGTGTCAGTTCCCTTTCTGTCACGGGATCAAGCATCGTAAGATCGAACCCACTACAAAGCACCTCTTCCCATTGCAATATAAATAGATCAAGTTGGCCAAACAAAACCCAAATACCGGAGAAGAAATACGAGGCTATAAGCAATCATGCATATAAGAGATCAAAGAAACTCAAATAACTTTCATGGATATAAAAAGATAGATCTGATCATAAACTCAAAGTTCATCGATCCCAACAAACACACCGCAAAAGAGTGACATCATATGGATCTCCAAGAGACCATTGTATTGAGAAACTAGCGAGAGAGAGATAGCCATCTAGCTACTTACTACGGACCCGAAGGTCTACAAAGAACTACTCATGCATCATCGGAGAGGCACCAATGGAGGTGGTGAACCCCATCCGAGATGGTGTCTAGATTGGATCTAGTGGTTCTGGACTCTGCGGCGGCTGGATGAATATTTCATCGATGCCTCTAGAGTTTCTGGAAAATTGGGGTATTTATAGAGCAAAGAGGCGGTCCTGGGGCACCCGAGGTGGGCACAACCCACCAGGGAGCGCCTGGGCCTCCTGGCGCGCCCTGGTGGGTTGTGCCTCCCTCGGGGCACCCCACAGGCCCAGCCAGGGCCCGTAGTGTTCCTTCTGGCCCATAAAAGTTCTCCATAAAGTTTCGGGGCATTTGGACTCCGTCTGATATTGATTTTCTGCGATGTAAAAAACATGGAAAAACGGCAACTAGCACTTGGCACTATGTCAATAGGTTAGTACCAAAAAATGATATAAAAATGACTATAAAATGATTATAAAACATCCAAGATTGATAATATAACAGCATGGAACAATCAAAAATTATAGATACGTTGGAGACGTATCACAAGCCAAGTTGGCCAAGATGGCCAAAGAAGCAGTGAAGAAATTTAACGAAGATTCTGCTGCTGCCGCTGCTGAGGCCTCTGCTAGTAAGCCCAAGAAGCCTGTTCACAAGTTCAGTTCCTCAGAAATGCCCTCTCGGCCAAGTTCCTCAAAGCCCTCATGGACAGTGCCTCATGCTACTTCCTCCGAAGCAGCTTCAGTCCCAACTACAAAACCTTCAGCTGCTGCTGCAAAGTCCTCGGCACCTGCGCATCTTGCCTCTTGCCAAAGGACCACTGGTATCTCTATTGCTTCAGGAGCATCCGCAAGTTCTTCAACTCCTCCTCAGTCCTCAACTGGCCCAACTTTGCTGAAGAAAAAGGCCACTACTGGACGAGGCACAAGGCCAAGTCCTCACAAGAAGCAGGTTGCCTTCGAAGTGCCGTCTAGTGAAGACGAAGTTGATGATGAAGAATTAGCTGAAATCATCAGAGACAGACAGTAGAGGGCCGCTAGAGCCAAAGGCAGTAATGTGCCTCTTCTACTGGATTCGAAGTTGATCCTTGACATCATAGACCTCTGGCACAAGGACCCTAACACTCCTATGCCTGATTTTCATCTCACACCTGGCCAAAGTCATATGTTGACGGCCTTTATTAGCGAAGAAAAATGGAAGTTTGAAAAGGCCAGGCAACTGAAGAAAGATCAGTACAAAAAGGAGCGATTTCTGAAGAAGAATGTTGTCAAAATGACTCCTGATGAACTTGTGACCATGCAAACTGAGATCAAAGCACTTAGTGATGAATTTGACGCAAACCGTGCAGATTGGCTATGAGCCAAAGTCAGATTTGTCAAAATGGCGAAGGGATTTACCTCAAATGTTGCAGCTTCATCACAACATGAAATTCCTCAGGCTGAGGCATCTGCTCAGCCTACTGAAGAACATGCAAGCACAGCTGATGGCAATCATGGTGTTGAAGAAAATGAAAGCACCAGGGCTGATGAAGCAATCCCAGCCGCTGAAGAAACTGCCAGGGCAACCTCTAGTGTTGTGTCTGGAGAACAAGCCAGGCCAGTTGAAGCATCTACTACTACGCCTGAGGAACCTGAACTGCCAGGGCAACTGCATCAGTTGCGCCTAAAGATATTGCACCAATTTCCTTTGCTCCTCCTGCACAGACGACAAGTATCAATCTTCCTTCTGCATCAGAAGCGAAGAAGACCAAGGCTGCAGAGAGGGCAGCAGTGAGGAAAAGGAAAGCATTTGCATCCTCAGAGTCTTTAGCTCTGAAGAAAGTGAAGACTTTGAAGAGCTCTTATGCAAACCCCATAGATGTTGTTCCAATATCAAGCATGCCATCAAAGGAGATTGTTCCCTTTGGTGAGGAATATGTGTTTCCTAGTGAATCAGATGAAGAAGATCCCTCTGCTGCTACATCAGAGCAGTTGGATGAAGAAATTAAACTGGATAATATCCCTTCAACTCCGCTGGTATCATCGCCTATGCCTCAGTTCACAGCTGAAGAGGCAGGCGTTGAAGAAATAGATGAAGAAGATGAGGATGTGGATATTGGGTCTACAACACTGATTCTGAATGATGACTACTGGGAAAGTCATCATCCCAATTCGACCACTCCTCTGCAACAAATTCCTCAGTCCCTTGTCCAAAATGAAGAAATTCATACGGGCTCTGAAGAACGACAAGCTTCACTTCTTTCTATCCTTGAAGAAGCTCCAGCCGCTAGTGCTGAAGAAATGGAGGCCAAGGCTGCTGCTGATAACACTGCTCCTAAAATTCCACGGCCTGTGGCTCCAGAGACTATGCATCAAGAGGCTGTGAAGACTTCAACTGCTAATCTTCAGCCCAAGCCACAGAACCCTCACTCCAGGAAGCAGAAGTTGAAGGCTGATGACTTCTTTGCTGAGCATCACTTCTTCACTCACTACATCCATATGACTCTGCTCGACTTCGACGCAAGCATTTTTGGACTGCCAGCCAGATGAAATTTTATTCCTCACTGCTATTCGATAAGGACAAGATCTTTGACCATGAGCAAATTCCTCATGTGGATATGGAGTCTCTACCGTGCTTCACCCCAGTCCTCAGTGTTCTTCATGACGCTGGGCTGCTCAATTTCTGCACCGACATCTGCGATTGGAATGAAGAACTCGTTCTTCAATTCTTCGCCACACTGTACATTACTGGAAATGTTGAAGATGTCGATTCATGGGTGCTGGACTGGATGACTGAAAACACTCACTACAAAGCTTCGGCCTCTGAATTACTTCGCGTCGTCCCAGTCAGTCATCCCACTGAAGGTGCAAGGCTCATCTATGCTGAACCTTAACTCTCAGATCATCTGATGCAAGTGTTGATGAAGCCTTTGAAGCCTGGCCAAGCTCCACGGACCAAATTCCTCGTCAAGGAATTGCTCTATGTGCCAAGGACAGTGTACAGAATATTGACCAAAACCCTTAGTCTGATCAAGGGCCACAACTCTGATGAAGAAGAGGTTGTTGGCATAATGAAGAATCTGCTGTTCAATATCATTCATGGTATTCCTATCAACTATCATGATTTCTTCATGAGGACTTTGGCCAATGTAGCTCTATCACCGTTTGAGTTGAAGCCTTACACTCCCTGGATCATGAGATTCATCAGACCAAGGTCTTCAATCAACTACAAGGCTGATTTTCAAAATCATCTCAGCTATTTGCCCCCAATTGAAGTCCTCAAAAGGACTATTTCCTCAGCTGATGAGAAGGGCAAGGCTGCTGTCATAGATGAAGGCACTCGTCCATTGGATGGACAGTTTCGCAAAGCTGCTTCTTATTCCACCAATGATGACTCTGCCACACAAGACTCTGCCGCCAAAGCTTCAAAGCAAATACCTCAAGCCACTGCTCCATGAGTGATGACTGATCGTGAGCTTCTCCTCGGTCTTCATCAGAAGGCTGATCGCAATCACGAGTGGGTCAAGCGTTAGTTTGGTTCAATTCTTCAGAACATGACGATCACGCAAAACACTGTGAAGAAGAATTACTACCTGCATGAAGTTTTTGATTGCACTTGGGTTGTATTGTCTCACCTCTACGGTGATGAAGATCTCAAGCAGATGGGCTTCAAACAGGACTTTGACTGGTCTTCGCCGCCTTCGAAGAAATTCAAGAAGGTCAAAGTTCCTCACTTAGTCGCCAGCTCTTATTATCCATCGCGCGAGATGGATGAAGCTGAAGATTTAAACGACACCACGGCCGGCCCTACTCCAACGGATGACCCCAACAACACTGGCGCTCCTCCATCGACTTCGTGTTGATATTCTTCAGGGGCGTTAGTCCTCATTTTTCGTCACTTTTGGTCATTTGATGACAAAGGGGAAGAAATTTGAGTTAGTCTTCGAGAGTCTCTCTATATATGGGAGTTTTTTTGTTAAGTTGCAACTCTCGCTCTTCTGAAGTGTTTGATTGGATCGAGTTGTAAACTGAAGTCCTATGGTGGTCTGATACTTTTACTCTGTTTTTCTGCATGCTATTTCCTCAAGTATGTTAATGCACGCATGCTGAATTACATCAGTCACCATATTTCATCATGCATTTCAAATTCTTCATATCATATGTTAAATGCGTGTATGAATTACAACATATAGGGGGAGATCTCCATGATTCTACTCTACAATGTGCAGTTGCTATTCAAAGAAAATTCCTCACATATGCACATCTTCAGGGGGAGTTCTTCTGTATCTTGCAATCAAATTCCTCAATATCTATATTTACACTTCATATGTTTATCCTCGTTGAAAACTTAACCTATATTGTCATCAATTACCAAAAAGGGGGAGATTGTAAGTGCATCTAGTGCCCCTTAGTGATTTTAGTGTATTGCAGACTTATAGGTTAAGGAACTAATGTGTTTGTGAGTGTACATAGGTCTATAAGTCTATGAGGAGTTTGATATTTACGATGAAAGTCGACCCCTAAAAATGAAGGTCTTCAGCTGAAGACTTTGGCTTTCTGAAGACTTTGAAAGTGAAGAAATTGGTGTGACCGTGAAGACTTGATATTCATGCGAGGAATATGAAGCATGAAGACTTTTGTTTTCATAGTTTCGTTTTCCCTTTCTTGAGTCATAGGAAACACCGTACTGTTAAAGTGGGTCAAGGCAAAACTAAGGAAAAGTTTCCAAGTGATGCTCATCTCAAAGTCCTACACCTAACCAACCCTTTCGAGTGAAGCCATTGTAAATCTCATACAGTTCAGTCAATTTCTTCAGCGACAGAGACGAAGATCTTTTGGTCTCTAATGAATTTGTTCTGACTGAGGAGTTAGGAATTCGCCAGTGCGGATTGCCTACAAGTAAGGAACATGATAGCCCTGAGGAATTTGATACTCAAATATCCGATTGTTGCTGTGCTACGCGCCAGCTGTCCCAAAATATCTACCCACCTAACGGTCATATCATTGAAGGGCATTTATGTCTTATCATGTCGGGCTGCTCCCTAGGCTATAAATAACCGCCCCCTACAACCACTAGTTGGTTGGCTGCTCCGAGAGAAACTGACACTTGTCATTGAGAGCATCCCATCCTCCGAGGACTTTGAGCGAAAATCATCGAGTGAGGAAAAACCCAAATCCAAACACCTAAAAACCCAAAGTGACTCAGCATCACTGAAGATATTGTTCCTGTGTGGAACCGATGCTTGTTACCTTTGAGGACTGTGCATCCTCCAGACGGTTAGGCGTCATGGTCTAGAGCATCCAAGAGGAAATTGTGGATCACCGAGTGACCGAGTCTGTGAAGGTTTGGAAGTCACCTGAAGACTTACCACGAGTGATTGGGTGAGGACTGTGTGTCCGGGAATGTGTGTCCTTAGGTTTAAATACCTAGCCACTCCAACCAGACATACGAATGTCACAACAGTTGGAACTGGTCTACCAAATTATCGTCTTCACCAAGCTACTGGTTCTATTTCCTCAACCCTTTCATTTCCTCATTTCTCTATTGAAGTACTTGATCGTTACTCTTTGAAGACTTTCTCAATTTCCTCAATTCTATTTCTTCAGTCAGTTTGTCTTCAGACTGCTTATCCTGTGTTCATGCTACTTGTACTCTATGCTTGTTTTCATTTCATCATGATGATTGTGCTAATGCTCTGTTATGCTTGCATCTGAGTACTTATTCTGCTGCTAAGTAGTTCGTTGCTTAGGAATTTCCTCACCCTGAGATTCCTCAGTGACGAATTTGTAAAAATTGCCTATTCACCCCCCTCTAGGCAATATAACGCACTTTCAATTTCTCGGGCAGAGAGCATTGGAGTCTGGGACGGTGGCCCTGGGTGGTGAGGTGGGTGGTGAGGTGACAGGCAGCGGTGTCTTGGCGGAAGGTGGCGCCCGCGGGTGCTGGTGGCAGGACCCTAGATATACATATACACAAGTCCCTAGATATTATTTTTAAACACTTCTTAAACCATATTTCTGCACTAATTCATGTACATGTACATATACATATGCATATACACAAGACCCTAGATATTTTTTAAACCATTTTTCTGCACATAATTCATGTACCGATAGTTCAAATTTGAATTATTTTCACTAAATGTCTATAAAATGCACTAAATGGCTTAAATATAGCAAATGAACCCTGAAAAATGCTAAATTTGAACGTGAATGATGACATGGTGTATGTCGAGTTTAAAAAAATCAAGGTCAAACGACGAAGAAAATGTCACTTATCTTTCAAACCTATCTCAAAACCATTTTTCTCGGAAAAAACTTGTACTATCAATCACACACGGTTCAACTCAGTTAGCAATGTATAACTGCTGAGTCACTCGCACATGCATAGTTTGCAAAAATTGTGTAAATAGATGTCTTGTGACGTAAATATTCTCTCGTCCCACCATCTCATTCCCCGTTCCTCCTTTCCTCTTCCCTCGCTGCCTCCAAATCCTCCTCCTTGTACACGACTCATGCCTCTGAAAGGCAAACCTCCCTCTCACGTGTAGAAGAGTATGATGTTGTTGCGGCACACACAGAAGTGGCCACGGTGGCACGCTCGGATAAGACCGTGGTAGCGGTGTCATGTGCAGGTAAGGTCGCAGCGAAATGCACAGATGAGACTGCAGTCGTAAAATAATCATGGTTAAGGCTGCTGTGACTGCGAAGGCACATGTGGATGAGGCCTTTGCTATAGATGCATGCGCAGCCTAGGTCTTGGACGAACTCAAGGTTGTGCGTGTGGTGCATGCATGGATTTGGCCGCGGACGCTTCCGCACGCGTGGATTCGGCCGTGTCCGTTGTCTTTTTCGTGCTCACCGGCAGTGTGCGGGACGAGAAGAGCAATGAATGGACCTATGCATTGTTCAAGGACATGCTCGACGTGGACAAGGATCTAGATCCTTCCTTAAGAGAAAGGATGTTGCTCAGTGCAGGGACTATTTCAACATTGCACCGACAGTCAAGACATACGACAATGATGATGAGTATCTTGTTTATGTTAATTAATTATGTTTTCTAGATAAGTATCATTTGTCTAGGTAATTTGCAACGAGATGAGCAATGTGATCCCTTGTTTACTTAATTATGTATGATAATGGACCAGAATGTGTGCAGTCATTTTTCAACTAAGGTGTTGTTTTGCGATAATTTCTCAATATCACACATTTGTACCGAACAAATAGTGACTTATGGATGCCCATACTCAATTAATGAAATCTAAAATTTTGGAGACTTCGAACTCGGGTGATTGTTGTCGCACACGATGCTTGTGTTTCAAACGTGATCGATATGTATTTTTCTCCCGAGACAATTCCCCCACTTTAACAAGCAAATTCGCCAGCCATGCCATATCCCCCATTTCCCTTCTACACCATCCTGCCTCCCAAGTCCAAACCCCCTCCTACAATTCTCCCTCATCAAGTCCTCCACCCACTTATGTCGGTCGACTCAGGTAATTCTCCCTTTGCCTCCTCAAGATCCACCCACTCCCCCTCCAAATCGCTGCATGCCATATGTACGTATATGTAATAATGCCACCTGCAAAACACCATCTAGCCACCAGATACCCATCCCCTCCCCCAAAGCATCGCCACCGCCTCGGGGAGATCAAGGAGCATATGGCCGCGAAGAGGAAAATCACGGCTGCACTTAGGGATGAGGCCATGGTCGCCGCCACGTGCGCGGACCCAAAGATCCTAGAAGACCACCTCACAGCTAAGGTCACCGCATGCGAGGAATACTTAGAGCGGTTGAAAGTGCACAATAGGCATGGTCTTGCATATTTACATCTTGTTAGGGCTGGCTACGACATCGAGCTCGTCGATGATGACATCTTGCAGCGTGTTAGTGAATATTTGGAATGGGTGCCCTCCAAGTTCGATTTCTTTGATAGCACGCTTGTGGAGAGGGTTGCGGCTTTCTTGAAGGTGTGGGCTGGCTACATATCAAGCCACTCCGCCGTCAAGGCCATCAGCAGGGTCGACTACACCCGTCAAGCCCATTTTGGCTAAGTTGAAGGCCAGGTTCGTACTGTCCTAGATAGTAGGTACAGATCCACACTTCGACCCTTTTTGCGTATGGAACAATGAGATATTTCTGAAATTGGGTCAAGTGAAGAAACTAAATAAAATTATTGGAATAAACAGAAGGGTGAGCAAAATCAAACTCTTTGTTTGTGCATTATTCAAGACAACAGTGAATTTCAGGATGGTCAGAACTATATATGCAGTTTTCATTTTCCCAATCAAAATGTATATTTACACGATAATATTGAATATTTCTGTTTTCAATAGTTTCCAAAGTAGTTCACTGGGGATTACCTCTCAAACTACATGAATCTAAACGAGGCAAGGAAAAATAAAGTATTTCACCAAGACTACCATCATGAACTCGATGTCTTCGTCAAGATGGGGAAAGATGGGCGGGCAGTCATCACAAGGGATTGGACTAAGGTTCTTAAATCCTTCCACATGGAGGAGGACATCACCTTCAACAACAACCCAAATGTCTTTCTCCTCTCTTTGTAGCATCTATAAAGTTGTTGTTGCCAAATGTTTAATGTCAAATTGATGATGATGTATTTCTTTTAATTTAATGCTTGTAATTCTTGAGCATATGTTGATTGTATGTTTGATGATATGAAATATGCTCAGTTATGTCTACACTCAAATTGGAATGTAATTTCGGTGAATTAGCTATTAGAATAATTAAATTATAATATTAAATGCCCAGACATAACATTGCACATGGTTCCTGACAAAAAGACTCATGAGCCTCCGAACAACGCACACGCTTCTTTTAAAGCGCTCGAGCGTGATAAAAAACTTCATCGCACACATTTGTGCATCCATAATCGTGTGCAATACCGGACACATTACACATAGTTCACCCTGAAAAACCGTTTGGGAGTGATAACACCATCAGATGCGATTACTAATAAGGTAATTGTCTCGAAAAGATCGCTCATCCCAAAGGGTTTCAGTTTTTCCTACGTGTGCGATCCTTCCGGGAATCGTACACCATTCTCTTCTGCCAGCCGTTTGAAAACACCCTTCCCATAGCACGCGATTTTCTTAAAATGATGCTATGCAAACGACTAAGCTGGGCCCGTCTTACGACCGACGAGTTGCGGCCACAATGTCACGCCCAATATGCGACTCTATCCTAAAGGAACTTGAAGGTCCCACCAAGGATAGAACCGCATATTGACACGCTTTTGCAAGGTGGATATCATTACATCGTACCATTACATAATAGGTGCGGATACATACAAAGGCATACAATGCCACATGAATAGATCAAGCATCCTACATGAGAACAACATCCGACTATGGATGTAACACAAACAAAAGCTCAAACGACATCCACCCTGCTAGTCCAGGCTACCGACCACGAACCTATCCCAAGATCGACGAAGAAGAAGAAGAATTCCAAAACAAGTAAACATCGCTCTCACGTCATGATCATCACATTACCTGTACCTGCAACTGTTGTTGTAGTAATCTGTGAGCCACAAGGACTCAGCAATCCCATTACCATGGGTATCAAGACTAGCAAAGCTTAATGGGTATGGAATGGATAAATGGTGAGGTTGTAGCAAGCGACTAAGCAATGTATGGTGGCTAACTTACAATACTGCAGGATGATGCTAACGCGACACTACGATCAAAGACCATTCGAGAAACTGTGTGTGATGCAATAATCGCAAACGGTGCTGTATGAAAACCGTCAGAAATGTGCAAAACGTTTGCGATGACGGATGCATCAAACACGGTTCATGTTTTAGTTGCATGTGCGATGAAGGGCATATGGTTCAGTTCAATGAACTTTTTGCGATGAGGAGGAACAAAAGAAACGGGCAGCCAGATGAAGGCGTGTGCGATACACAGCATACGGTTCACTCGGATGAACTGTTTGTGATTAGGCAACACAAAAGAAACGGTCACCCAGATCAAAGGTGTGTGCGATATACGGCATGCGGTTCACTCGGATGAACTGTTTGCCTTGAGACATGCATGAGAACAGAAACGGTTCAACTTAACAAGATGTGTGTGATACGGGGCAAACATGTCTGTAATCAGAAATGTGTGTGAATACTGATAAGAACACAGACAGTTGCTGCTAATAAGATGTGTGTGTTGTGCGATGGGATTGCATACAGAACATCAACATATATATATACACACACTTATAAGGACATGCTTGCATAACCAAATTAAACATCCACTTACATAGGTGGCTACTACAACCATGGCATTTGCACACACCAAAGTAAACTATTACATGCATAATTACATAGGTGGCTACTACACACATGACATTTCCACACACACCAATAAAGGAAACTATATAATACATGCATGATTAACTAGCATAAACGATCATCTGATCATCATCTACTTCTTGTGACGCTTGCTCTTCTTGTGGCTCGATCCGGGCTCGTCGATTTGGGTAACGAGGCACTTCCTCGTGTCAATGATCCACCTGTGCATCTCGTAGCATGTGTACACGCTCTTGGCCGTGAACCTGAGGTGAGGTTCATCCAGTTGCCGCATCCAGGCCTTGTGCCAGGATACGGGACTTCTTCTCTAGGCATGTTGCTTCATCTTTTCATAGTAGGGGTCGAGGATGGCCGAGGCGAGTTCGACCAGGGAGTCCTGCTTCGTGCTGCCCCAGACCCTGTAGTGGTCACGGATTTCGACAAGGTTCTTGCAGGCCAAGCCCGTAACACTAAGCGCTTTTACATCGCCTTTGGTATCCACCATGGTGAACTTGTAGTCGGTGTTGTTGACAAACCTGTTGAAACGGTCGCAAGGCTCTGTGGCCATGCAGTAGTGGTAGATGAGGACATGATGGCGCACACACAACTGGGCGACGGCAACCTTCTGATCTATGCTGGGACGACCGGCGGTGTACTGGAGGTCGATGCCGACCACCTTGTACTTGTCTCCAGCAAGCAACTGCTCAACGTTGTTGATGTAGTCGTCCACCACAGTCGGGTCGATGGTGTTTACCACCGAGAGAACCGTATCCCTCGCGTGGGTCTCCACTCTATGCTTGCCGAACTCCATTGGAGCGCCGCCGGATATCCCCTCTCTATGTGTCGTCGTGGGTGTGCTTGTTGTGTTGTGGGGCGCGATCGAAAGGTTGAAGAGACTAAGGTTATAATGGCCGCGGGAATTAAAGGGGAAGCCGGACAGCCAGGAATATCGGCAGGCCCTGATGGCAGTTCTAATTTTAGCGCGTAACTCCATCGTGCCACACGTAACTACATCGAGTGGCAACGCGCGCGGCGCAACCGCATGCATATGGGGCCCCCGACGTGATCATGCGCACGCCCAACCGCTAGCAGAGCGCGCGCGGAGGGACGTGAGTAGAGCGCTCCGCGGTCGCCTCAAGGAAAAGATGTCCACAAGCCGAGCGCACCAACGGACGCGAGCAGAGCGCGCCAACGGACGTGACAGAGCGCGCTGCGGCGCCTAATGGCAAGCACAGCGCGCTGCGGCGCCTAACGGTAAGCAGAGCTTGCCGAGGGACGCGAGCAAAGCACGGCAAAGTGATACGTAGCAAATAAGACGAACTGTGCGAGCGATGTTGGAGACATCAAGCACGAATCAGATTAGAGTTGCGTGTGCAATACGTGGTAGACAGTTGATCCATCAGAGCCGTTTGTGATGGAATAAGCCGTGTGTGTTGCGGGCAAACGCTTGCTAGTGTATAACCTTAAATTTAACCAAAAAAGTGTTAATGCATGTTACAAAAATTGTATAGCCGGAAACTACATTCAAATACGACTCCAACGATATAATCTATGGCGACATGCATTTCTATTTTATTAGTTAAATCCTACTTATAAACCAAGACAGGGGTATAGTAGGTAATTAAATCGCAAACGTTTTTTATTAACTGTATGTGTACGTGTCCTCTCGTCCTCCTCTCGCACGTCTTGTCACCCCGCTGCCGCAGAAGGCTTACAGCGCAAGCTTGCGCGGCGCGCGGGGGCGTTCTTTTGGCCAAACGATGGCGCCAATGAATCGTCTGTGAGCCCGTTCCCACGCAACCTCGCAGGTTCCCGCGCAAGCTTCCCGCCCGACTCGGTGAAATCCCCCAGAATCCCAATGCATACCGACCTGCTATAAAAGCCCTCACGGCCGGCGAGTCCTGCGTCCCATTTTCCCCACCCTCCGTGTAGCTTATCTCGTCTGCTTCTCCCACAATCGCCAATGGCACCGGTCCGTCGTCGTCGCTCAGCCACTCCGCCCTCATCAGAGGACAGCTCCAGCTGGGAGGCTACACCGTGGCAGCGGCACAGTCCCCGACGTAGTGTAGTGCGCGTGGCGTCCCAGTTGGGTGTGCGCGGAACACCCACCACACGCTCCGCCGCCACTGCCCGTCGGCAGCTGTTGTCGGCCGCCGTTGCCGCCACACCATCGTCGAAAGCCAGGGCCATCTCCCACTCCGCCGTCGTGGCCCGAAGGCGGGAGGTGGCCGTCGTGGCTGCCACCCCACTGCCGGCCACCGTGGCCATCACCCGCTCCGCCAGCGCGGCCCGAAGGCGGGAGGTGGTGGTCGTGGCCGCCACCCCATCGTCGGCCGCCGTGGCCGCCAGCCCACCGTCGACCGTCGGGATCATCACCCGCTCCGCCACCACCGCCCGAAGGAGGGGGCGGAGGTGGAGGCCCGCACGTGCGTCAGCGACCTTGCGCGCTACATCGAGTTCCTGCGGGAGGAGGAGGAGCGCCTCGTCGAGCACGCAAAGAGCCTTACCGCAGCCGTGGCCGCAGCACACGCCGACGCAGAGGCGAGGAATCAGGAGATCTACGAGCAGTCCGGCCGCTTCGAGAGGGATCGTCTGGAGCGGCAGTGGGCGTTCGAGCTGGCGAGCGTCGCTGAACGTGCAGTAGCGGCAGGCACCGTATTGCATTTTTCCAGCTCGTCGGTAGGCTCCTCCTCCTCCTCTGCCTCTTACTGAGCGCGCTCGGCAGAGGAGAGGCTGCCGGAAGTAGCACAAAGCCCCTCCGTGGTAGTAGTAGTATTTAGGGGCTATTTTGTTCAGTTCATCTGACTATAGATGTGTGGTCGAACTGTACAACGTACTTAAAATTAGCTGGTATACATAGTTGACCTAGCTATTTCAGTACGTGGTTGGCAACAATTGGGGAGAAGTTTGGTCGGTTCAGCTGTCGAGTTGAACTGTTTGTATATATTAAGAATGACTGCTTAATCTATGAATGAAATCTATGCTTAATAACTGAATTTTAGTTGCAAAAATTACATAGTGCTAATGATTTCTAGCTGCATATTTTGACAAATCGCAGTGTTACAAGGATTGACAAATGGCAACGTTACTAGATCAACAAATGTAAATCTTTCCAGTTGACAAATGGCGACATACCCAATATGACAGATGCAAATCTTACCAAATTGTTTGTACGTGGTTGCACACGGCTCATCCAGAACAACGGTTTGCGCTAAAGGGATGCACAAATCCTGCGCTGCTCTCACTTTGCATACGGGTGTTCTATCTAAATCGTTTGCGATCAAGAGCTGCAGAAATCCTGCTCGGCACATTTTCTCTTGGCTTCCTGGGGAAGCTGTCGGTTTGCATACGGGTGTTCTAACTAAAACGTTTGCGATGAGTGTTTTATATTTAAAAGCGAATTAAACTGCGGCTTGGGCGCCATTAATGGAGAGGATGCGAGCAAGGCGGGCGGCCATGGAAGTCAAAGGGCTCGCTTCCCAGTGAGCCTGCGCAGCGTACAGCTCGCACGCTTCCCGGTGAGCCTGCACACTCGAGGACAGCTTGCACGCCTCTCGGTCAGCCTGCGCACCGGACGGCGCTCGCACGCCTCCCGTTCAGTCAAGGTCAAGCAGCTGTCCGCACGGCACCTCCTACAGCCATTAAAACCAAGACACGTGGCGTCACATGAATGGTTAACAGAATTTTGGATTTACTAGAATTTAAAAACCAGGCATCTCAATGTTTTGCCGGCAATCAACGGTGCCCTGGTGTTTGAAATTCATGCCCATTTCTTGCATGGGACCTAAGCATGCACCCAAGGACACAGATTTGATTTTTCAACCAATTTATATGCACTGGAGCATGTGCATGTAGTTCAAATTTGAATTATGCACATAAATGCATTGAAAACTCAGTTAATGCATAAAAATGTCCAAACGAACCCCGAAAAATCACAAAAATTCACACAACACTCCTGTTGTTCTATGTTGACACGAGAAAAAAATTGAAAGCAATAAGAGGCAATGGATATCGTTTCGTCCCCAAAGGTGGGACGTTCCCTACCGAAAACCATCATGCTTGTTGTGAGAAGCTCCGGTTTGTGAGAAGCATATACCCAAACCTGCCCCAAATGGGACAAAATTTGTACCACGGCATGTTGATGCCGCTCCATGATAGCATGCCAAGTTTCATGAATTTCAGACGAGTTTTGGATTTACTAGAATTTAAAAACCAGGCATCTCAATGTTTTGCCGGCAATCAACGGTGCCCTGGTGTTTGAAATTCATTCCCATTTCTTGCATGGGACCTAAGCATGCACCCAAGGACACAGATTTGATTTTTCAACCAATTTATATGCACTGGAGCATGTGCATGTAGTTCAAATTTGAATTATGCACATAAATGCATTGAAAACTCAGTTAATGCATAAAAATGTCCAAACGAACCCCGAAAAATCACAAAAATTCACACAACACTCCTGTTGTTCTATGTTGACACGAGAAAAAAATTGAAAGCAATAAGAGGCAATGGATATCGTTTCGTCCCCAAAGGTGGGACGTTCCCTACCGAAAACCATCATGCTTGTTGTGAGAAGCTCCGGTTTGTGAGAAGCATATACCCAAACCTGCCCCAAATGGGACAAAATTTGTACCACGGCATGTTGATGCCGCTCCATGATAGCATGCCAAGTTTCATGAATTTCAGACGAGTTTTGGATTTACTAGAATTTAAAAACCAGGCATCTCAATGTTTTGCCGGCAATCAACGGTGCCCTGGTGTTTGAAATTCATTCCCATTTCTTGCATGGGACCTAAGCATGCACCCAAGGACACAGATTTGATTTTTCAACCAATTTATATGCACTGGAGCATGTGCATGTAGTTCAAATTTGAATTATGCACATAAATGCATTGAAAACTCAGTTAATGCATAAAAATGTCCAAACGAACCCCGAAAAATCACAAAAATTCACACAACACTCCTGTTGTTCTATGTTGACACGAGAAAAAAATTTGAAAGCAATAAGAGGCAATGGATATCGTTTCGTCCCCAAAGGTGGGACGTTCCCTACCGAAAACCATCATGCTTGTTGTGAGAAGCTCCGGTTTGTGAGAAGCATATACCCAAACCTGCCCCAAATGGGACAAAATTTGTACCACGGCATGTTGATGCCGCTCCATGATAGCATGCCAAGTTTCATGAATTTCAGACGAGTTTTGGATTTACTAGAATTTAAAAACCAGGCATCTCAATGTTTTGCCGGCAATCAACGGTGCCCTGGTGTTTGAAATTCATTCCCATTTCTTGCATGGGACCTAAGCATGCACCCAAGGACACAGATTTGATTTTTCAACCAATTTATATGCACTGGAGCATGTGCATGTAGTTCAAATTTGAATTATGCACATAAATGCATTGAAAACTCAGTTAATGCATAAAAATGTCCAAACGAACCCCGAAAAATCACAAAAATTCACACAACACTCCTGTTGTTCTATGTTGACACGAGAAAAAAATTGAAAGCAATAAGAGGCAATGGATATCGTTTCGTCCCCAAAGGTGGGACGTTCCCTACCGAAAACCATCATGCTTGTTGTGAGAAGCTCCGGTTTGTGAGAAGCATATACCCAAACCTGCCCCAAATGGGACAAAATTTGTACCACGGCATGTTGATGCCGCTCCATGATAGCATGCCAAGTTTCATGAATTTCAGACGAGTTTTGGATTTACTAGAATTTAAAAACCAGGCATCTCAATGTTTTGCCGGCAATCAACGGTGCCCTGGTGTTTGAAATTCATTCCCATTTCTTGCATGGGCCTTAAGCATGCACCCGAGGACACAGATTTGATTTTTCAACCAGTTTATATGCACTGGAGCATGTGCATGTAGTTCAAATTTGAATTATGCACATAAATGCATTGAAAACTCAGTTAATGCATAAAAATGTCCAAACGAACCCCGAAAAACCACAAAAATTCGCACAACACTCCTGTTGTTCTATGTTGACACTCGAAATTTTTTGAAAGCAATAAGAGGCAACGGATATCGTTTCGTCCCCAAAGGTGGCACGTTCCCTACCGAAAGCATCACGCTTTTTGTGAGAAGCTCTGGTTTGTGAGAAGCTTATACCCAAACCTGCTCCAAATGGGACAAAATTTGTACCACGGCATGTTGATGCCGCTACATGTTAGCATGCCAAGTTTCATGAATTTCAGACGAGTTTTGGATTTACTAGAATTTAAAAACCAGGCATCTCAATGTTTGCGGCCGAGTGACGGTGGTAGGGTGTTTGAAATCCATTCCCATTTCTTCCGTGGGACCTAAGCATGCAACCAAGGACACATATTTGATTTTTCAATAAGTTTTTATGCACTGGAGCATGTGCATGTAATTCATATTTGAATTATGCGCATAAAATGCCTGGAAAACACAGTTAATGTATAAAAATGTACGAACGAACCCTGAATCATTCCAATTTTTTTGACGACACACCTATAGTTGCATGTTCACTGCAGATAAAAGTTCTAACAATTCAAACACCATCCTTTGTAGCTGTGACCCCATTACGTAATTCAAATGATCAAGACGATAAATCAAGTAGATCGCACACAATTTATTATCACCAACCATGTGAGATGGAGCACAAAATATCTTGGAGCACCGTCGGTGTATAGTAAGCCCATGGCTATCTGAATCGTTTGTGATGTTCACATATCATACACAGTTCTGAATAAGGGACCGTGTCTGATGACATTTGGCGCGCCAGTTTTTTGGCTGAAGCGATTCCAAATTTTTGGCTTCCGCGGAAATATCTACCTCCCCGCCCCCTCCCCCTTACCAAAAGCCACATTTCCCCTCTTTCCGCCTTCCTTTCCAAGTTGAAACCTTCACTCCTTGCTTGCAGCGCCACCGCCTCCTCGCCGACGACCCTCCTTCACGCTCCTCGGCCTCGCCTATCCAGGTAGGTAATCCACACCCGACCCCCATCCTCCTCCTCCTTCCACATCCCACATGCCCCTACCGCCGGTGCGAGCACGACACCTTCCACACAAATCACCGACCCCTCCACCAAATAAGCACCAGCCTAAGCCATGGTGCACGCATTATAGCCAGGACCTCAAGGAGCATTTGGCAGCGGAGAAGCAAATCACGGCCGCATGCGCGGATGAGGTCGCAATGGCTGCCATTCGTGCCAACCCCCAGATCTTGAAGGAGCACCTTGCCATTTGCTAGCTACGCCGGTTATGCATGCTCGGTTTACCCGTTGCGTGTGCTGCTCCTGCCTTTCCTTCACAAATTCTAGTGAATTCTGCTATCTAATTTTACCATGCAATATGTTGCTCTAGTGTATATGTTCTATATGTCGTGCAGTGTGGTGCTCACTTATTAATTGTTTTGTTAATTAGTTGTCATCTTCAGTTAACTGTTTGGTTCAATTCTGCAAATGTGATGTTCAATTCTTCAGGCTGCAATTTTGTATTGTCTTCCATGTGAGAAATAAATCGAATTTATCTTTACAAAATTGTGGGTGCATTCTGTTATTGTATACCATGTGAGGAATAAATTGAATTTGGCTGTAGTAAATACATGATAAACAAATACAATTGCTACAATTGGCTGTAGTAACTGTTTGGTTAACTGTCTGATCTTCTATTAGGAGTATGTTATATTGTACAATGTGGTGCTCAGTTAATGTTTGGTTCACTTGTTGTGGTGTTTAGTAAACTGCTTGGTTCAATGTTATATTCTGCAATGTGGTGCTCAGTTAATGTTTGGTTCATTTGTTGTGGTGTTTAGTTAACTGCTTGGTTCAATTCTGCAATGCGATGTCCAATTGTCGTGGGTAGAATTTTGTATTGTTGTGCATGTGAGGAATAAATCAAATTTGGGTGCACTTAATACATGAGGAACATATACAAGTGCTATATTTCCTGTGGCTTGAATTAATCTAATGAATCTGCAATGTGATTATTTTTCATCAACATATTTTACTGATAGCATGCGAACCCTTACTTAACTTGATGACTAACTACCTTATATGTGTTGCAGGGAAACAATGGGAAGCACTGAGGTTTACAATCGAGGTTAGCACGTCCATGGTCCGTTGTCTAATAGCACATTATTGTGCAATTGCAAGAACCATTCTAATATTTAGGTTTTTAACAATTTGGTCTTGCACATGTAGGTCCTGCTGTCAGAGGTTTTGACCCACTGTTCGACCCTTTTTGCATATGGGGAAATGAATTGTCCATGAATATCAGTCAAGTCAAGAAACTCAGAAAGATTGTTACGATAAAGAAATTAGCGACAAAAAACAACAAGATCTTTGTCTGCACAATGAAGAAGACATCAGTTCACTACAGGATGGTACTAACTATTATACCTTGCCTTTTTTATTCCTTTGCCCCATTTCCAATATAGAGAAGATATTTATGCACATCCTTGTTTTCAGGCCTTTCCAAAGCAGTTCACTGATGATTACCTCTCAAACCACCTGTATGGTCAGGAGGCGAGGAAGGTATTCATACAACACCCACGGTTCAATATTGAAGTGTTCCTGAAGAGGACGAAGGATGGACGGTCAATCATCCACAGGCACTGGCCTAAAGTTACAAAGACCTTCAACATCAATGAAGGCTCAATATTCGCCTTCTGCTTCAGCAGTTTTCCAGATGAGATACATCTGTCTATGTACCGTCTATGATGCTAATTTCGAAAGGTTATAGATGTTGCATGTGAAACTTGGTCCTGGTGTAGTTGTGTAATGGGGTAGCTGAGTGCTGAAGCTATATGATGTTGTACTCTGATGTATTTTAATTATGAAAATGAAATATATTGTGTGCTTAATATGAACTGTCAATTAGATTAATAAATGGATTATGAATAATCGGATAATCAGCCTGCTAGTGGTGAATTAGCCTGCTAATTCGGTTTTGCTATTGCAAACGGTTGTTAAAAAATACCGTGGGCGATGACCTCAGGCAATGCACACAGTTTCTAGGAATAAACCGTGTTGGATCAATGAACAATCACACATGACTTTCTCTTGAAAATTGTTTGCGTTAGGCCACCTTGCGCAAACGTTTACCACATGAAAACTGTGTGTGATGGACAACCTTTGCCACACAGTTTCTTCCACGGATCGTGTGTGATATATTCAATAACGCAAGCGATTTAACGGGAAAATTGTGTGTGATGTACCTGTGAACGGAAATGTTTTCCTTCGAGCAACTATGTGGGTTGTACATACGAACGAAAACGTTTAGCGGGGACTAACTGTGTGGGATGTACTTGCGACCGGAAACAATTTCTCCGTATAATTGTATTCTTTTAGCTCTACTGTACGTATTTCCGTATTTGAGCGCTTGTCGGTCGCACACGACCTCATTTTGCCGAACGTGTGTGCCAGGAGGGCATATCCCCAACGGTTTCTGGGTCGTGTGGGAAGGAACCCCCTATCGCCCACACTCACCTGGCGACGGTTCCAGATGCCGTCGCGGAAAGGGGTTTTAAACCGTTTGTTTAGGAGCTCGTTGTACTAGTGTTACGAGTACCAGAATAAGATGAGAAACTACGCAATGGTCGCAAACTAGTAATGATCAATAAGTGATCCTGAACTACTTACGTCAAACATAACCCAACCGTGTTCTCCTCTCGAACTTTCCTGAAAAGAGATAGTCACGGTTACGCACGTGGTTGGTGTATTTTAATTGAGTTTACTTCAAGTTCACTACAACCGGATATTAACCAATTCCCATCTTCCACATAACCGCGGGCACAGCTTTCAAAAGTTTAAACCCTGCAGGGGTGTCCCAACTTAGCCCATGACAAGCTCACGATTCGCGGAGACAATCCTCCATCGCGGGACCCTCCGATCAGACTCGGAATCCCGGTGCACAAGACATTTCAACAATGGTAAAACAAGTCCAGCAAGACCTCCCGGCGTGTCGACACCCTGATAGTAGCCGCGCGTATCTCGTCTCAGGACACAACCAGATAAGTGAAGGTATAGGATCCAGATACCCCAAGTCTTTTGGTGAGTGCATCAAGCTTGCAAAGTCTGCTACTTGATGTTTGCTGTTTTCTGAGATTTAGTGATTTTTGCTAAGTCTGTAACTGTTACATTATGTTACCATGTTAACTTGATGCTACCATCAATTCCATGCATAATCTGAAGATGCCTAGTTGACATGTTTTGATGTCCACATTATGCTCTATCATGCCATGTCATTTGCTGCCTCATATATGTCCTGTAGAATATGTTTTCATTGCCATGAACATGCCTAAATGATGTTCCAGTTTTCTATTAACTTCATGATGTCATGTTGTGAGCTTGTTATTAATTAATCTATCCCTCTTTTGGAGATGCTCCAATTACATGATTTGAAGTATGCTATGAGTAATTTGTCCACATGCCAAGTTCGTTAATTTTGGACTTCATTTGACCTCTGTTCCCATCTTGAAAACATATCTACTTGTTGTTGTTCCTGCCATGTTACTAAATTTCAGTCTGGGAAACTGTTATCATTTGCATTCTTGCCATGATGTTTTGAGCATGTTCTAGTGGTTTCTAGCAGTAGCTCAGTGTTCATGTTTTGTAGTGCTCTATCTGTACATGCTTGTCATGCCCTTTGATTCCATGATATATTCCTGTAGAATATACTTTTGTTGTCTCAAAGTATGCATACTGAATCTGTTTTCAGCCTTGCTCTGTTTTTCACCAAGTCTGAGAATCTTTTATAACTTGCAATCTTGTCTTGATGAATGCCATTGATCTAGAGGATATATGGAGATGATTAGTAATCATGTTTTGATATGTTTAACCTAGATTTAGTGCCATACTTTTGCTTGTTATGATCTTGGACTGTAGCATGCTTGTTTTATGCCTTCAATATGTCAACATGTTATTTCTGCTCACATGTATGCCCTGTTTTTCAGTGTCATAATCTGTGTTATTAAGTTGCTTCTTGCATTGATCATATTGAATTAATCCTCATGCCTATGAACTTGAAACTTGATGTTATTTGAAGCATGTAATCTTTACTTTGAGTGCATATCATGTTTATGCCCATATGTTTCCTGTAGCATGTTGTTTCCTTGATTGCATAGTGCTTAGTTGCTGTTTTGGGCAGATTGTGTTTGAAACTTGTTCCGTGTGTATGTGCTAAACCGTGGCTCCGTTTTGAGCAAGCTCTACATGGAACTTGCTTGGTTTTGCATGTAGTTTCATCATACCTTGTTGTATCCATGTTTTGAGTGTGTTTTCTTGATGTTTGAATGCATTTTGCATCAATGCCATGTTTAACTTGTTTTGCTCATATCTTCTAGGTCGTAGCTCCGAATTAAATGAACTTAATATGTAACTTGACTAGAACGACGTGTAGATCATCATAGTGCACTTTAACTTGATTTTTAACAACTTTAACATAATGTTTTATTCTGATCTGGACCAATTACGAAAATTGCATATGAGGACTTACCAGAGTTGTTATATGTTCTTTCCGGCCTCATTTAAACTTGCTTTGATGTGTTGTTCTTATATGCATCATATCTTGCCATGAGTAGCGTCATATAGCTTTGTCATGCATCATACTTGGATGAGCATCATGTCATGTTTATGTGTTGTGTGTTTACCATGTTGTTTGGTTCTTTCCGGTTGTGCTTCTTCTCGATAGTTCCTGTTTTGTTGCGATTGTGAGGATTCGTTTGACTACGTGGGATCGTCTTCTTCATGGACTCGTTCTTCTTCCTAGCGGGTTTTCAGGCAAGATGACCGTCACCTTGGATCTCACTACTATCTTTGTTATGCTAGTTGTCTCGATGCTATCGCTATGTCGCGCTACCTACCACTTGTTTATCAAGCCTCCCAAATTGCCATGATAGCCTCTAACCTTTTTACCCTTCCTAGCAAACTATTGTTTGGCTATGTTACCGCTTTGCTCTGCCCCTCTTATAGCATTGCTAGTTGCAGGTTGTTCCATGCTGGGACATGGATATCATGGGATATCACAATATATCTTATTTAATTAATGCATTTATGTTGGGGAACGTAGTAATTTCAAAAAAAATCCTACGCACACGCAACATCATGGTGATGCATAGCAACGAGAGGGGAGAGTGTTGTCCATGTACCCTCGTAGACCAAAACTGGAAGCGCTATGACAACGCGGTTGATGTAGTCGTACGTCTTCACGATCGACCAATCCTAGTACCGAACGTATGACACCTCCGCGATCTGCACACGTTCAGCTCGGTGACGTCCCACGAACTCACGATCTAGCAGAGCTTCGAGGGAGAGCTTCGTCAGCACAACGGCATGATGATGGTGATGATGAAGCTACCGGCGTAGGGCTTCGCCTAAGCACTACGACAATATGACCGAGGTGGATTATGGTGGAGGGGGGCACCGCACATGGCTAAGAGATCAATGATCAACTTGTGTGTCTATGGGGTGCCCCCCTCCCCCGTATATAAAGGAGTGGAGGAGGGGGAGGGCCGGCCCTCTACTATGGCGCGCCCTGGGGAGTCCTACTCCCACCGGGAGTAGGATTCCCCCCTTCCAAGTAGTAGGAGTAGGAGAGAAGGAAGGGGAAGAGAGAAGAGAAGGAAGGAGGGGGCGCCGCCCCTCCCCCTAGTCCAATTCGGACTAGGCCTTGGCGGGGGCGCGGCCTGCCCTAGGCCCCCTCTCTCTCTCCCCTAAAGCCCAATCAGGCCCATATACTCCCCGGCGAATTCCCGTAACTCTCTGGTACTCCGATAAATACCCGAACCACTCAGAACCTTTCCGATGTCCGAATATAGCCTTCCAATATATCGATATTTACGTCTCGAACATTTTGAGACTCCTCGTCATGTCCCTGACCTCATCCGGGACTCTGAACAACCTTCGGTACATCAAAACACATAAACTCATAATATCGATCGTCACCGAACGTTAAGCGTGCGGACCCTACGGGTTCGAGAACTATGTAGACATGACCGAGACTCATCTCCGGTCAATAACCAACAGCGGAACCTGGATGCTCATATTGGCTCCTACATATTCTGCGAAGATCTTTATCGGTCAAACCGCATAACAACATACGTTGTTCCCTTTGTCATCGGTATGTTACTTGCCCGAGATTCGATCGTCGGTATCTCAATACCTAGTTCAATCTTGTTACCGGCAAGCCTCTTTACTCGTTCTGTAATGCATCATCCCACAACCAACTCATTAGTCACATTGCTTGCAAGGCTTATAGTGATGTGCATCACCGAGAGGGCCCAGAGATACCTCTCCAACAATCGGAGTGACAAATCCTAATCTCGATCTATGCCAACTCAACAAGTACCATCGGAGACACCTGTAGAGCACCTTTATAAACACCCAGTTACGTTGTGACGTTTGGTAGCACACAAAGTGTTCCTCCGGTATTTGGGAGTTGCATAATCTCATGGTCATAGGAACATGTATAAGTCATGAAGAAAGCAATAGCAATATACTAAATGATCAAGTGCAAAGCTAACGGAATGGGTCAAGTCAATAAAATCATTCTCTAATGATGTGATCCCGTTAATCAACAACTCATGTCTATGGCTAGGAAACTTAACCATCTTTGATTCAACGAGCTAGTCAAGTAGAGGCATACTAGTGACACTCTATTTGTCTATGTATCCACACATGTACTAAGTTTCCGGTTAATACAATTCTAGCATGAATAATAAACATTTATCATGAAATAAGGAAATAAATAATAACTTTATTATTGCCTCTAGGGCATATTTCCTTCAATCTATATACTTGGTAAAGGGTGGAAGGCTCGGCCTTATGCATGGTGTTTTGTTCCACTCTTGCCGCCCTAGTTTCCGTCATACCGGTGTTATGTTCCTTGATTTTGCGTCCCTAACACGGTGAAGCTTTATGGGCCCCTCTTGACAGTTCTCTTTGAATAAAACTCTTCCAGCAAGGCCCAACATTGGTTTTAACATTTGCCATAATAATACTTGAACTAAATAATTAATTGGCATAGGGCGTCATGAACCCGAGGATTCTTTTCTACATACAGGGAGGGGCCAATGTTGATGG
This sequence comes from Triticum aestivum, assembly GCF_018294505.1. Classification (NCBI taxonomy): domain Eukaryota; kingdom Viridiplantae; phylum Streptophyta; class Magnoliopsida; order Poales; family Poaceae; genus Triticum; species Triticum aestivum. Next base: position 95,294,005 of record NC_057808.1, read on the forward strand.
TGTTGGTCCCAAAGTAGAGCACCGTGCGGGACCGCCCCTAGGCAACTTGGGGTATCTGGATCTTGTACGCTTCGATTATCCGGTTGTGTCCTGAGACGAGATACGTGCGGCTACTATCAGGGTGTCGACACGCCGGGAGGTCTTGCTGGACTTGTTTTACCATTGTCGAAATGTCTTGTGCACCGGGATTCCGAGTCTGATCGGAGGGTCCCGCGATGGAGGATCATCTCCGCGGATCGTGAGCTTGTCATGGGCTAAGTTGGGACACCCTTGCAGGGTTTAAACTTTCGAAAGCCGTGCCCGCGGTTATGTGGCAGATGGGAATTTGTTAATATCCGGTTGTAGTGAACTTGAAGTAAACTCAATTAAAATACACCAACCGCGTGCGTAACCGTGACTGTCTCTTTTCGGGGAAGTTCGAGAGGAGAACACGGTTGGGTTATGTTTGACATAAGTAGTTCAGGATCAGTTATTGATCATTACTAGTTTGCGACCGTTGCGTAGTTTCTCATCTTATTCTGGTACTCGTAAGTTAGCCACCATACATTGCTTAGTCGCTTGCTACAACCTCACCATTTATCCATTCCATACCCATTAAGCTTTGCTAGTCTTGATACCCATGGTAATGGGATTGCTGAGTCCTCGTGCACTACAAAAAAAAGACACAGCCGTGACATTTTGGGCCGAACGAAAAAAAATTATGTCATACTTATGACACTTCTATGACGATAATTGTGACAAAACCCGGTATCATCATAGATGTGGTGGGGTCCTACTTCTATGTCAAAAAATCATGACAAAAAAGGGCTTTTCGTCCTGGGCGGGCCGGAGACGCAGTTGCATGACATTCTTTGGGCCGTCCATGGCGGAAAAAAACCGTGGTAGAAGCGATGGCGCGGAAAATATCGGGGAGTCCCCGGTTACGGTGGGTGGTCGGGGCCGAGCGATGCGCGTTTCTCTCGTACGTACACGCGTGTGTGCGAGGCGTTGGGCTCTAACTGAACCCGAGCGATTGCACTGCAGGCTACGCGTTACTGAACCCGAGCGATCGATCGATGGCTGTTAACTGAACCCGATCGAGCGATTCATTCGCTACTGCTGCTAACTGAAGCCGATCGATGCTGCCTCTGGATGAACAGTGAGCGTTGCGGGGGGTTTTGGATGAACAGTTCCCGGTGGGGGTGGATGAACAGGACCCCGTGGTGTTGCCTCTGGATGAACAGTACCCCGATCGATCGAGCTGGTTGGCGCTGGATGAACAGGACCCCGTGGAGGGCTGGATGAACAGGACCACCCCGTCGAGGGCAGGATGAACAGTAGACGGTGGAGGGCAGGATGAACAGTAGCCCGTGGAGGGGTGGTTGAACAGGTGGAGTAGCGCGCGGTGGAGGCTGGATGAACAAGAGCCCGTGGATGAACAGTCACAGGTGGAGGCTGGAGGAGGTCAACGGTGGATGAACAGTAGCCCGTGGAGGCTGGAGGGGGTCGACGGTGGAGATGAACAGTATCCCGTGGAGTCCCATTTTGCGGCACGCCACACCCCTCCCGATGAACAGGACCCCCGTTTCTACCGTAGCGCGCCAACACAAGTCTGTTTCCTCTGTTTTGCGGTACGCCACACCCCTCCCGATCAACAGGACCCCCGTTTCGACCGTAGGAGGTCTGTTTCCTCCGTTTTGCGGTACGCCAGACCCCTCCCGATGAACAGGATCCCGTTTCAAACGTGGCCGGTCGAACACAAGGCCGTTTCCTCCGTTCTGCGGTACGCCAGGCCTCGTTTCCATCGGCTGTTCCGTCCAAGCCCTCCCGATGAACACGACGACACATTCCGTTCCGACCCAGCCGGTTGGCTCCCCATGAACACGACGACGACGCTGTTTCTCCATTCTGACCCAGCCATGTACACGAGCCATGGCCGTACGTACGCGTGAGTAGGCGTTCGAGACCCCGCCCATATGTATGTACGTGGCCGTATTTACTTTCTTGCACCCTGGCCGTTGTACGTACGTGTACATGCTACGTGCGCGCCTCTACTACGACAGGTGCACGCCTCTACATCGACCAGTATGTACGTACACGTTCGCGACCAGAATGACAACGCTACGTACGCTTCGACCAGGTGGGTCCCGACTGTCAGGCTCTTCCTTGCGTGCGAAGATCTAGCTGGTGGGTCCCAGCAGTCAGGGGGCGAATCGTTTTTTTTTTTGCCCGGATGCACTTCCTTGCGTGCGAAGATGTAGCTGGTGGGTCCCAGCAGTCAGGGGGAAACGTTTTTTTCGCGAAATACGGTGGCCCGTCTGGTGGGTCCCCGCTGTCAGGTGGAGGAATAATTACTTTGCGCGTAATAAGGAGGCACTTCCTTGCTGCGGCCGTGGACCCAGCTGTCAGCCTCTCCACGTACAGTACTCTTCCGATGGAAGTCAGTCATTGACCACATTGACCACGCCGCGCCGAGAGCAACAAGGCGGTGGACGACGGCGAGGCCTAGGAAGGGGACGACACGGAGCCAGGGAAGACGCTGCAGTGGATGCCCACGCGGAGAGGAGTACGAGGGTTCACTGGTTCTGCTGCGGTGTAAGGCTGCCGTCGCCGCAGAATAACAGGGGGTGTGGGTGAGTAGAGGGATGGCCTGGCCAGCGGTGGGAGTAGTAGGGCGCGGTGAGGCCTCCGCGGCATCGCAGCCGGCCACGGGAGGCAGGAGCACGAGGCACGACCGACGCTGGTTTGGGCGGCTGGAGCAAGAAGACCAGAGGTTGAAGAAGCACTACGGCCGTTGGATGGACATCGTACGGTCAATGGAGCTAGAATCGTGCATATTGACTAAGTTGACAAAGCCCTCCGTCCCCGTCAACTTAGTAGGCCCACAAGTCAGCCTCCCACTATACTGGGTCCCAGCTAGCAGGGGGAGTATTCATTTTTTTGTGCGTAATAAGGAGGCACTTCCGGTGGGTTCGAGCTGACAGCAGGGGAACGTTTTTTCGTGAAATACTATGGCCCGTCCGGTGGGTCCCAGCAGTCAGGGGGATTTTTTTGCCAAATACGATGGCCCGTCCGGTGGGTCCCTACTGTCGGGTGGAGGAATAATTATTTTGCGCGTAATAAGGAGGCACTTCCTTGCGGCCGCGGGGGACCCAGCTGTCAGCCTCTCCACGTACAGTACTCTTCCGATGGAAGTCGTTCCTTGACCACGTTGACCACGCTGCGTTGAGAGCACCAGGGCGGTGGATGGCGGCGAGGCCTAGGAAGGGGACGACGCGGAGCCGGGGAAGACGCGGCAGTGGAAGCCCGCGCGGAGAGGAGTACAAGGATTCACTGGTTCGGCTGTGGTGTGAGGCTGTCGTTGCCGCAGGGCCTGGCCAGCGGTGGGAATAGTAGGGGCGATGAGGCCTCCGCGGCAGCACAGCCGGCCACGAGAGGCAGGAGCATGCGGCACGACCGGCACTGCTTTGGGAGGCTGGAGCAACAAGACCAGAGGTTGAAGAAGCACTACGGCCGTTGGATGGACATCGTACAGTCACTGGAGCTAGAATCGGTCATATTGACTAAGTTGACAAAGCACTCCATCCCCGTCAACTTAGTAGGCCCACAAGTCAGCCTCCCACCAAGGTGGGTCCCAACCAGCAGGGGGAGTATTCATTTTTTTGTGCGTAATAAGGAGGCACTTCCGCTGGGTCCGAGCTGACAACGGGGGGAACGTTTTTTCGCGCAATACGGTGGCCCGTCCGGTGGGTCCCAGCAGTCAGGGGGGAAACATTTTTTCGTGAAATACGGTGGCCCATCCGGTGGGTCCCTGCTGTCAGGTGGAGGAATCATTATTTTCCGCGTAATAAGGAGGCACTTCCTTGCTGCCGTCGTGGACCCAGCTGTCAGCCTCTCCACGTACAGTCCACGTCCGATGGAAGCCGTTCCTTGACCACGTTGACCACGCCGCGTTCCATTGCATGCATGCGTCCATGGGCGTGGTGCGTCCCCACTGTCAGCCTCTCACGTACAGTCATCTTCCGATGACTCTCGGTTGTTGACCACACCGTGCCGAGCGCACCAAAGGCCGGTGGACGACGGCGAGGCCCCAGACTGGAACGACCCAGAGATGGGGAAGATGGGGCAGTGGAGTCGCAGATGGAGAGGAGTGGGAAACTTGACTGGTTCGGGTGCGCGGCAGCACAGCCGCGGTGCCGCCCACGGGAGACAGGAGCAAGAACAGAGGTTGAAGAAGGAGCACGGCTGTTGGATTAACATCCAACGGTCCAGCTGCTAGAATCATTTGTTGATTAAGTTGACAAAGCCCTGCGTACACGTCCGCTTAGTAGGCCCACAAGTCAGCCACCAAATCTGACGGGTCCCAGCTGTCAACGGGAGGAATAATTTTTTTCGCATAACAAGGAGGCACTTCCTTCCGTGCGAAGATACAGCCGGTGGGTCCCAGCTGTCAGGTGGAGGAAACATTTTTTTCAGCTTAATAAGGAGGAACTTTCCTTGCGTGCGACCATGGACCTCGTGGGTCCCAGCCGTCAGGCTCTCCACGTACAGTCCTCTTCCGATGACTCTCGTTTGTTGACCACGCCGCACCGAGCGCAGCGAGGCGGTGGACGACGGCGAGGCCCCGGACGGGAACGACTCGGAGATGGGAAGACGCGGCAGTGGAGTCGCAGATTGAGTGGAGGAGAAGGGTTATAACTGGTTCTGGTGCGGCGTGGGGCTGCAGTCGGTGGAGAATAACAGGAGGTGTGGAGGGGTGGAGGGATAGCCTGGCCGGCGGTGGGGTAGCGCTTCGCAGCGATGCGTGCTAAGCAGAGCCGCTAGCCGCCGGAGGCCGGACCAGGCGGTCCCGGCGACGCTGGAGGAAGAAGACGAGAGATTGAAGGTGCATGCCGACCAAGTTGACAACGCCCTGCGTAGGCTTCGACCTATTGGCCCACATGTCAGCCTGCAAAAATGTGGCATATATTTAACCCATGTTTTCTAGAATGTACAGTCCATTTGCTGGGCTGGGTGAACAAATAATTTCGCGTCAATGCGGCCCATTTATATTATCTAAGAAATCCCAGCCCATTTGCACTTCCTTCAAATACACGAATTAGCTGGGCTCGTTATATATATAATGTTATGTTAGAAGGAGCAATTAATATCAAAAATAAACCGGAGAGGCACATTTTTATATACATAATTAACAAATTAGCGAGTTATTGCTCAAAATAAAAATGAGCGCGTTATTATTACATTGGTCCTTAAAATCTTCGCAAGCTTTTGTACGCAATCACCAGGATTTTCCTTGCCTGTGAGTCAAAAACAACCAGGATTTTCCTTGCCAACTTCTGTTAAACATTTACTTTTATAAGTTAATAACACGTGGGATGTTTTTATAATGTATATATAAGTCTCTATAAAATATACGATAATAGTAATAATATAAATATATATAATGTGGTTAAAAAATACATTGGGCTGCCGATCTTTAAGAAAAAGCCCATAGGCCGGTATGGACCTCAAAAAATAAGTTGAAACCACTGTCACCGTATGTCGTGGGCTACGCATGTTAAAATACAAAACCTAGGCCTAGCTGATACTTGTTCGCCCTCTGGAAAAAAATGATACCAGATCCCCGAGCGAACTGGATTATAGAGGGGGCCGGCGGCACGACTGAAGAAGCACATCAGGAGCGATTTTTTTCTTCAGTGGATGGCTCTCGATGGCGTTTTTTACTTGCCTCTGCACCATACAACTTGTATTTTTAGCCTCCCAGTCCGTGGTGGACCAGCAGCCCATTTGCTGGGCGGGCCAACCTACAGAAACCAGCACTCGATTTTTCATCAAGCCCCAAAAACAACGCAGTACTATGTTTGTTTTGAGGCCGAAAACATTACGGCAGGGGTTGAGCGGGGGAGGGGGCAAGACAGAGCAAAAAGATTAAAAAGAGCTGATGCGCCGTTGCTACCCTAACAAAGCAGGTGCAATTCTTCTCGGGAAGAAGGTGTGCCGTTGACACCCACACGTCACATACCCCACAGTAGGCATACTAACAAGTTCACACACAAGCACAACAGAAAAGGTAAACATTCGTATCAAACTCAGGTTCACAGGACACGTTCATATTCATAGCCAACATTCACTATCAACAACTCAAAAGATTCATATATACACAAGTTCAGCATGTCTATGGATCCAAATGATTGATAGATCACACAACAATATTCATAGATAATTCACAAAAAGATTCAGATATACACATGTTCAGTATGTTTATGCATCCAAATGATTGAGATCACAGCCAATATGATCCATGGACGAACTTTAATTACCTAGGGTACAGACTGGTAAATGGTGTTCAGTCGGAGGTACTTCTTGCTAAAATTAATGCTTGTACGAGTAACCTTTCGAGTACATAAGAGGCAGCACAGACAATCTGAACTTTGCTTGTAGGTTTATCCTCAAATAGTGGCCTCGTGCCGAGGGAGGTTTGAGCAACTTGGCCACTACTTTCATCCAACTAGTTTACTGGCTCATCTTGGTCCTGTAGCTCGCCAAAATTCTACATTGCAGACTGGTAAATGGTGTTCAGTCGGAGGTACTTCTTGCTAAAATTAATGCTTGTACGAGTAAACTTTCGAGTACATAAGAGGCAGCACAGACAATCTGAACTTTGCTTGTAGGTTTATCCTCAAATAGTGGCCTCGTGCCGAGGGAGGTTTGAGCAACTTGGCCACTACTTTCATCCAACTAGTTTACTGGCTCATCTTGGTCCTGTAGCTCGCCAAAATTCTACATTGCAGACGAGAAAGGAGGCGGTTGAGAAAATGAACCACCCAAATTTTTTGTGCAGTTCAACTGAAATGGAGCATCCCTGGCGTGCAGACTGATTAAGTGCCAGATGAATATACGCGTCAACCAACTTGTCTGGAATCTTTAGACTCCATGCCATACAGTTCGCTACCATATCTGCCGATAACCAAAAGGCACAAGTTGGGACCAAAGACTGGACTGTGTTTTTCTGGGCTATGCGCCAAGCAATATTTTTAGTGTTCACTCTCCTAATACTTGGAGTTTGACAACTGGTTGACGCCGGTTGATACTCGAATGAATATAGGCACTTCTTGTCAACATCGATGCTTGTCTGAGTGAACTTTGGAGTACATAGCAGCAGCATAAGTATCTGTCCATCTGATCTTTTTGTGCAGTTCTACTGAAATCACCCAATGCAATGATTTGCCTGCGAGTTCAGGCTCCAAGTTACTCCTTTATAAAATCGGCAAACAGTAGCACAATACCAAATTACCAATACATGACAAGCACAATAATCAGGATAAAGACCAGTACCAACCTGTGTGAGGTAGCATATCAATTACTTTTTCCTTTGACTGGAAGCCGAGATAAGCGAAGCGACTGACAGCAAAGGAAGAAAGCAGGCCCAGATTAGCGACTGACAGGAAAGGACGGAAGCTGTCGAGGCAATGAAGCACCCAAAGTTTTTGTGCAGTTCCACCAAAATCGAGCATCCCTGTTGGCACATATATTGAGAGAGTGAGATTACTGTAATAGTGGGACTAGTTGATGAAACATACACTAACAAATAGAAGCACCCTCATTATCTTAATGGGTAAAGTTAGCAACATAGTAGTCTTGCTTAAAGAGAGGTATTAGTTTATTTAATCAGTGCCAATTAGCTCAACACTCAAAGCATTGCCATGTATCATAGGTTGCAAAACTTTAACGTGCAAAGATAAAGGAGTTTCTCATGACAGTAGCACGATACAAATAGAGATGACAGCAAACTAATATGGATGAAGGCCTTAGGCCCGTACCAACCTGAGGAAAAAAGCTTATTCATGTAGTCCCATAAGAGATGATAAAGCACTCACTGGAATCACTCAATAGTATATATTTTTGTGCACTTCAAATGTATGGTTGAAATCACTCTTGTTTACCAGTGCTGAGATTATATCGAAAGATTATCAAGAACTTCCAGCAGAATTAAAGCACAGGCTGGGATACAGTTCATTGTATTGTCTTGTGTAGTTCCACTAAAATGTATGATTGGCACAACATGATCCCTGTTTGCACAAGTAGGAACAAGGTGAAACCTTCATTAGCTTAGTGAGAAAGGATAGAAAGACATTAGCATATTACTCTAACAGTAGCATCAAATTCATGATGGACAATACGCAAAACATTGCCTCATTGAACCAATGGCAATAAATTGACATGCAAAACAATAGCACTATTATGTCATGACACTAATAATATTCCCTCCCTGCTCCACCACATGATTCACCTCCATAGACAAACATACACACGTACATGATTCAGCATAGGGTGCTACTAAAGATTTGTTTAACTCCGACAGGAAAATTAGGCAGCAATAAATTAGTGGTACTTAAGTACTCCTAATTAATTAAGTGAGACAGCAGAAGTGGAAGGGCTCCCTGGAGGATCGTCTCACATGTAAGGTAGTCGTTGCCGGAGCCCTTGAATGGCCTCGACTGAGGCCTCTGGCTTCAGCAAGATCGCCTTGGCACTGTTTATTCTTCTTCTTCCTCTTCATGCTCTGTTTCTCATTCTCCTCACCAGTTGGTGAAACCAAGTACATGATTGGCCTTCTATTTCAGAATTGGTTTTGTCAGTGAGGGAGTACAAGTGTACTAGTAAAAAATAGCATTATTTTCTCATGGCAGTCGCAAAATAGAGATGAACACATGCATTAAATATCATTCTTACCTAAAGGAAGGTTATGGTGCCAATATGGATGATGAGGATTGGAACACAGATCTCCCTTTGTGCAGTTCCACCGAAATGAACCAACTGTTCCATTCTGACATTCCAGTTAAACAGCACAAAAGTCACTTCTTTTAAGAAGAGTTTTGTGCAGTGCACCAAAAGGTCACAATAGCAACCAGGTGAAATGGATATCCCTGTTTACACAAAAAGCTACAGAGGAAACAGTCAGAGTCTCAAACAATTACAGGCAAAAACATTTGGCTAAACTTGTCATGGCTTATAACAGTGGCATGGCTTCATTTTTACCAGGGGCATTAGATTAAGAACAACTAAATATTTGGTATAAGGGCATGGGACAGTGGGTGCACCAGCAGTCCAGCACCATGTACCTAAACAGGGGCATAAAGTGGTGATTCATAGTTTGTTGCCCCGAGAAACAAACATCCAAGAAACATATCTGGGTTGGTCCCATTTTTGTTCACTCTAGCCACCTACTCCTATGTGTGGATAGCAAATCTAGTCCTGGTCATACCACTGTGTTCAGCGTTACCCCTATATTTCCCTTTTCGACCAAGAGACCGGTTGGATGACCAGTCTGTACTACTTTCACCCCCTTTCCTTCCTGTTTATTCCAAGTCCGATGTACTACATACTAAATCCCCCCACCCCCACTTTATTTCTTGTTTGAACCAAGTACAAGATTCGACTCCATGAAGTAGCTTTACCTCTAACAATAGAAAAAAAGTGACGTGGACCATCGATCGAGGGCTGAGGTAGAAATGATGCACATGCAGCGACGTAGCGAGCTGGGAAGTAGAGCTAAGGCGGTTTCGAAGGAAGATATACCTGAAGGTCGTCGGGATGTGGATAGGTGGGTGGCGGGAGGCCGGATCCGCCCACACTAGGGCAATGACAAAGGGATCGGAGGACCTCCCGCGCCGGCGCTCGGCCAGAGATAACGGTGCGGCCGGCAGTGGGTCTCCTCCCTCGCTGTCGACGACGGCCTAAACGCTGCCCCTCCTCCCCTTCACCGGCGGAGGGGGATACGTCCGGATCTGTAACCAGCGGTGAGGATAGAAAGACAGTGTTTTTTTAAGGGAGAAAGATAGTGTTACCACCCCAATCTTGTTTAGATCTGGAGAGGATGAGAGTGTGTGAATAGAGCAACCCTAGCAAGAAAGCGTGGAGTCTCCGGCCTATATATACGTAGTGGGGTAGTTTTCCTTTTTCACTCCATCAAAACAATCGTTTAAAATTGTGTACTACGTGCCAGGTCGCCGTTTTTTAGTTGTTGATTGTTTTTTGAGATAGCTACCCGCTTGTTCCAAGTGGTGTTACGGTGTGCCAGGTCCCACTTTGTATCATTCAAGTCTGGTACAAGTCCCTCCATTAAATGAACAACCACCCCCTCGTAAAAATTGTGAACAAGCCCATGGCTAAAATTATCGGAAACGTGGGTTGCCCCAACATGCATTATTATTTATATTTTCTACTCCCTCCGTTCCTAAATATAAGTCTTTTTTATTAGCCACACCTAAGACAAGAATTTTTTTATTAGCAGTGAACCCCACATGTCATAGACACAAAAAGTGTGGCAAGATTCCCTTAGGCAAGCCAAAGTGTGTCTAACAATTTGAGCAACTCAAGTTAGGCAAGTGTGGCAAGTGTGGGAAAAATAATGTGGCAACATAAGACAAACATAGTCACAATCCAAACAGCCCCGTAATTTTTTGTGACATGCATGAAAATTTGGTTAGTTAAATTTATAGTCAAAATTTGGCAAGGTGCATCAAATCAACACATGCAAGTATCAAAAGGGAAGTCACGGCATGCATGCATGCGTTGTACTCCCTCCGTTTCCAAATATAAGTCTTTTTAGAGATTGCAACAAGTGACTACATACGAAGCAAAATATGTCTACATACATCCGTATGTAGTAGTCCATTTGAAATGTGTAAAATGACTTATATCGAGTGCAGTGCTTTGATGTGTCGCGTCAACTCGTACAAGACCGAGAAGTTTGATTACTACAACGCCCTCTCCCTCGCGGACTGAGCTCCGGTGCCTTAACTGCACCTGCCTTTAGCTGCATGACAGGTGGGCCAACCACCTGTTGGGCCCACCTGTCATAGACGCAAAGGCAGGAGCAGTAAGTCAATGAAGCTGCGTCCCTCCCTCGCGCATGAGCGTGGTAGCTGGCAGGACTAGTAGGAGCTTTCGCTACACGCTTCTTGACGGCGGCGAACTTGCGGATGGAGTTGACCATCATGTCGTCCATGCGAGAGGCGAAGCCCGCGTCGGCGAGGGCTACGACACCGGCGGTCGCCAGCACCGTCTGGAAACGCTGCGCGGTGCGGGGCCGCAGGCCGGCGCCTTGGATGATTTGGCACAGCCGACTGCCGCTCGCGACCATCGCCTCCATAGGTGCTTCTGGCTTCTGGTCACTTGGTCTTTTTTTTGAAACGGAACACTCGATTCCATAACTCACACAGGTCCAGCCAAGATGCTCGCCATACGAACATTTACATCATCTGGCATGTTCTCTAGACAGAACTCCTGATCAACTTGGTGACGGGCACCATAGGCAGCTAACTCGCGGGGCGAAGCTAAAAGAAACATGGCTGAAGTTCAGTCGCGCGAAATCACGGATTTCTTGGAGTGAGCAGTGTTGCGCAGAGACTAGGAGTGAGCAGTGTTGCGCAGAGACTAGGAGTAGATGGATTGGAGGGGTGGGGATTTGCCGATGGTCGGTTTGCTCAACTGCGGCCCCACCTCACAGTGAAAACGTTACTACTGGAATAAAAATGCCATATACTCCTATACTAATAAAACATTAAGGCCACGAGGCGATGCAGTGCTGGTTACAGGAGGCAAGAAGAAGAGATGCATCCATCGACGACGTCCACCTCCTCGACTCAGGGCGCCGGCCCACCGAACGGCGGCTATGTAGCAGCGGCTTTCGTGGCCAGGTCGACGTGCTTCTGAACAATGGCGTCCAAAGATTCCAGCCGCTGGAAGAAGGCCAACGTCTTTCTGTCCTCGCTGGCCTTGTAGTGGCCTATGTAGACGATTTCCTCGTAGACGTGGATGTGCAGGTCGACGGTTTCTTGCATGGCGAGGCGCTGCGCGACGAGCGCGGCCTCGAGGTGCACATTCTTCGTCGCGACCTCCGGCACCTGCAGGGCCACCAGGGCTTGAAAGAGTTCGTCACCATGGAGGCCGATGAGGGTGGCAGGCAATGAGGAGCCTGGGCGCGCGGGCTGGAGCAGTACGGCAAGGTCGTCCGCGCGCTTCTTGACGGCGGTGAACTTGCGGATGGAGTTGACCATCATGTCGTCCATGCGAGAGGCGAAGCCGGCGTCGGCGAGGGCTACGACGCCGGCGGTCGCCAGCACCGTCTGGAAACGCTGTGCGGTGCGGGGCCGCAGGCCGGCGCCTTGGATGATTTGGCACAGCCGACTGCCGCTCGCGTCCATCGCCTCCATAGGTGCTTCTGGCTTCTGGTCACTTGGTCTTGGATTGGAGCGAGCAGTGTTGCGCAGAGACTAGGAGTAGATGGATTGGAGTGGTGGGGCGCCTTTATATGAGAATCCAAACTCTGTTGCATTCACATCGTGCTGGCTCTATTCTGCTTCTCCAATTAATTCCCTCTGCATGTAGAGTAATTTGAGGATGCATCATTGACCGTTCAACGTCTCGGGAACCGCTACCCTCTCCCTCCTTGGCATTCAAGCACCTATGGAGGCGACTGCCGCTCGCGTCTATCGCGTGTCAGGAGACGTTCCCGTCGACGACGAGGTGCCTATGGTGACTTCGTAAATTTCAAGATGATAGTACTAGTATACTCAATATTGTGCACCGCGACCAAGGCCGAGAGGAAAACGAGAGAACTACGTATTTATTTACGGTGTAGATTCACTCATTTTGCTCCATATGTACTCCGTCTCGGTGTAGTCTAGTCACTTGTTGAAATCTCTAGAAAGGCAAATACTCCTTTCTGGTTTACAGGGCTATACTAGCAAGTACTCCCTCCGTCCGAAAATACTTGTCATCAAAATGGATAAAAAAGATGTATCTAGAACTAATATACATCTAGATACATCCCGTTTTATTCATTTTGATGACAAGTATTTCCGGACGGAGGGAGTACTACAATAGTGGGCTCACATAGCAATTTTGTCTCATGCAAGAGCCTGGCTATATGCGTGCTCCAAGGTTCGCAACTGCCACGTTTGGGTTGCACTTGGCTCTTCGCCTCTTCGAGAAGACGAACAATGATGTTACTACTACTGCTTCTACAGTATCGAATCCACTGCTGCATGTCCGTCCACCGCGAGCGGGAGGGATAGCTTGTTGTAGTACTATAAGCAAAAGCCTGTCCTCGTCTGCGAGCCACCGCGCGCATGGGCGAGGGAGAAGGCGTGTAGTAGTAAAATCAAGCTTCTCCTCGTTGTACGAGTTGACGCGACACATCATAGCACTGGCCCCACATGGTTGCCTCTAAACTTGGCTGAAAGACCCGCAGTGTACAATACTCCATTTGCTGCAACCTCTAACATTTACCCCACCACAAATTAAAATATATATTCCTGTCTTGACCAGATGAGCGTGCAAACTAGAATCACCAGGATGACAGGTAGGGCCAGAAGATTATTTTAATCAAAAAAATATAGCATGGAGCCGACCCCAACGATTTTAAGCTTACAGGCACGGTACACGCTATCCTAGACTACTCTACACATGAAACTGCCACACGAGCGTCCGGGCTGCGCTTGGCTCTTCGCCTCTTCGAGGAGTACTACTGCAGTGGAGGAGTACTACAGTATGCTTCTGGCCATCTGACACCGATTGAACTGCTGCATGTCCACCGCGTACGGGAGGGAGAGCGTGTAGCGAACGAAAGCTTCTCCTAGTCCTGCCAGCCACCACGCTCATGGGCGAGGGAGGGACGCAGCTTCATTGACTTACTGCTCCTGCCTTTGCGTCCATGACAGGTGGGCCCAACAGGTCGGTGGCCCACCTGTCATGCAGCCAAAGGCAGGTGCGGTTAAGGCGAGAGGGCGTTGTAGTAATCAAACTTCTCGGTCTTGTACGAGTTGACGCGACACATCAAAGCACTGCACTCGATATATTTCAATAATTTGCGTTTACCGATGCATTAATTACAACGCATGCATGCATGCCGTGACTCTCCTTTTGATACTTGCATGTGTTGATTTAATGCACCTTGAAGTAGTATGAATATGTGACGGTAAAGCTTTGTAATGCCCCGGCCCTAATAAAGCGAGAGATGGTTGTGCACGAGGAGGGCGAGATCATGCAGACGGAACAGGACCCGACGATGGAGCTCTCTATGGTCTCGATGGACCTCACCTTGCTCCACTGCCCCTTGTGCCTCCGCCCCTTGAAGCCTCCAGTGTATGAGGTTCGAATACACCTCGTCCGTTCGGCTGATCGAGCAAGGTGCAGGTTTCTTGATTGATGTGTTGTTCGATTGATTTGTGCAGTGCAAGGGAGGGCACCTGGCTTGCGCGGACTGCCGCGTCGAGCGCCCCGGGAACCAGCGGCAGTGCCAGAAGTGCGAGCGCGGCGGTGGCTTCGACGTGCGGAACACGGCGGTGGACGCCGTCCTCTCCTCGGTGAGGGTGGAGTGCCCGCACGAAGGCTGTGGGCTCTACGTCACTTACCACAAGCTCGCCGATCACCAGAGCGTGTGTCCGCTCGCGCCCTGCAAATGCCCCGTGCCCGTCTGCGGCTACGAAGGCCCGCCGCCGGTGCTCTCCCACCACATCAGCACCGTGCATCCCATGCCCGTGCACAGGATCCAGTACGGCAAGGCGCTCCAGCTGCAAGTGCCACTGTCGGAGCCACGGCTCTTGCTGTTCGCGGAGGAGGACGGCCGCGCGTTTTTCTTGGTCGGCGGCGTGCTCGACATCGGCGCGCCTATCGCCGTGTCGGTCGTCTGCATCAGAGCGGGGGCGTCCCCACTGCCGCACTACGTGGCCAAGCTGTGGGCGAACGGCCCGCCGGGGGAGCCCAAAGGCAGGACCGACGCCGTCAAGGTGGAAATGGAGGTGACAAGCAGCAGGGATCCCGGCGACGTCGCCGTGCAGGAGCTGACCTTCTTCACAGTTCCGCCCAAGCTGCTGGCCGGGGCTAAGCTGGTGTCCCTCCACATTCAGATTGACAAGCTCACGTCCTAAATGATTCTACAGTGCCTTCTGTTTATCTTAGTAATATGCTAATATAGGGGTTAGCTCGGTCTACTTTAGCTTAAGAGATGGTGGGTTTTGGTGGCGATGCAGCAATTACCTCGACATCAGATCAGCAGTGAAAGTAATTTCGAACAGTTGAATGGATATTTTGTGTCTGTTGGATATAAAGATCCTTTGGGTAAGAAGTAACAGCTTATATGCTTTTTTTCGAAACGGAACAGCGATACTAGTATAATTTTTGTTGACATGCACTAATATTTTCGAAACGGACGTCGGGCTGTAGCTAGAAGGGCGGTTGGGACGCGGCATCGGCCCATACCGCGGTGACCCCCGATTGGGACGCACCGACTGTGGATTTTCTCCCTCGCCGATGTCGACCGCGTCTACGCAGAACATTGTTCCCTTCCCCCAGCTGCGGGATCAGGCCGGATATGTGACCAGCGGTGTGGCCACCGTCGTTCTATGCTTGTGAAGAGAGCAACCCAAGCAAGCAGGCTTGTAGCTTAGGCTCCTGCTAGTGTATATATAGTGGTTTTCTTTTTCTCTCCATATCAACCATTTTATATTGCGTACGTGTCATTGAAGAGTGAAATGATGGTTGCTTCTTCCGACTAACTTACTGTGTGATTTGACTGCTCCTTTAGTGGCCCCTACACGTACTCCCCCTACGTGTATGCAACAGTCACACGTACACATGGACGCAAAAACGCGCGCGACGCCCTAATGCATGCATGTCCGAGCACACGACGGAACACACACGGTCACGCTCAAGTGCTCAACCTACACGTGCATGCACACACATACTCAGCCAGGGTGAGCTAGTGACCGTATAAACACCGGAAAATGTATATATTGAGCGCAATGAGCGTATTATGAAGTCCACTGACCGTATTTTTACAAATATACAGTGACAGACAGTGTATTTATCTCGTTTGAAATTAAGCCATATTAACCGGAGAGGAGGCAGTATGGACTAGCATTACTTTGTTGTGTCCCGTCAACTTGCCGAACGAGGAGAAGCTTGCAGGACGGGAGAAGCTTGCGCGCGGTGGCTCGCAGGACAAGGAGAAACTTTTGACTAATGCAAGCTGTCCTTCGCTCAGGCGGTGGACGTGCAACAGTTAATTCGGTGTCAGATTGCCAGAAGCATACACTATACTAGTACTATTATTGTTGCACTTCCCGAAGAGGCGAACAGCCAAGCGCAAAGTTTACTAGTACTACTACTATAGTCTATAGAGGTACTATACTAGTACTAGGAACCGGATGGAGGAGCGTCTGCACTCTTATTATATTTTTAAAATGTGATAAAGCAATCTTCAACACATTTGGTTCTCTTCGAGGGTTCTCGCATGTGATAATGGAAGTTGATTGCATGGAACACTCGCCACAATTCTCGCTTAATTCTGGCTCATATCCTGTTACAAATAGGAGCGCTCGGTAATATTTCCTCTTTTTTTGTTATTCAGCATGTAAACAGGTCAGCAAACCTTGCGGCGCATCTTTGTGCGAACCGTGCTTGCTGCACTTTGAATGTGGCCGAGAGCTGGCTTGATGAAACACCTCGCTTCCTACTTCTTTTTTTGCGGGGTACCTCGCTTCCTAGTGACCAGTGTCTTGGCTGATCGTCCTAAGAATGCTTATATATGAATAAAGCTCTCTCATTTACCCGCAAAAAAGATTAAGCCATATTAACCGGAAAGGAGGGAGTATGGACTAGCACTACTTGTTGGTGTGTCCCGTCAACTCGCAGAACGAGGAGAAGCTTGCAGGACAAGGTGAAGCTCGCTTACGCCTTTTGACTAATGCAACGTACCCTCGCCCAGGCGGTGGACATGCATCAGTTCATTCGGTGTCAGATTGCCAGAGGCATACACTGTAGTACCGAACATGCGGAGTACCATCATTGTTCGACTTCACGAAGAGGCGAAGAGCCAAGCGCAAGGTTTAGTAGTACGAGTAGTACTACTACTAGAACCGCATGGTGGAGCCTCTGTACTCTTATTTTTCTTAATCTTTGATAAAGTACACATTTATTCCGGAGAAGGGCGGAAAACGGCAGCCCAACATGTAATGATGATATCGATCAACCATGCTCGAATATATCTTGGCCTCCGTGCGAGCCCGTCTGTGTGTTCTCGCTCCTCGTCTCTCTCAAGGAACGGCGGGTTGGCCATTTTGCCGTCAATTGAGATCGGTTTGCTCACACTCCGGTCCCACATGTCAGTGATATGCCAAGAGGAGGTGCGTTGACCGACTGGCCATACGCGTACTTGGTTTTGCACCTTCATACTACTCCTCCCTCCGTCACAGTTTACAGGGCGCGCTTCATTATGATGCATTTCTCTCAATGCATTTCCACCACCAGAGAGACTTTAGACGCGTTTGGTTTAATGCTCAATTAATTAGGGCGTGGTAACCGCAATTTTCTCTCGATGTAGTACTACGGAGTGGAGTAAGTGCATGCATGTGTGTACCCGGGGTGGAAGCACTGCATGCATGTGTGTACGCATTATTTCCTCTAGTAATAGACGCCGTGCTATAACTACCAATGCTATTTTTCAGGCCGATCGCTAGTCGCCTTGGTCCCAGAGATTTTCTCTTTTTCTGAAGCGCGCTCTATAAACAGTGACGGATGGAGTAGTATGAGCGGATTCAAAGAAGAGCGTATTGATGGTTGCTTCTTCCGAGCAACTTACAGTGGGAAAGGTGGGGCTTATGATTTGACTGCTCATTACTCACTATTAATGCGGCGCAACGACCGGTCTGAGTCTCCCATGCGGCTGTGCACTACCCCCTCGGTTCTTAAATATACTCCGGAGTATTTGTCTTTCTAGAGATTTCAACGAGTGACTACTCAAATATTTGTCTTTTTAGAGATTCAAATGGACTACTACATACGGATGTATATAGACATATTTTAGAGTGTAGATTCACTCATTTTGCTCCGTATGTAGTCACTTGTTGAAATCTCTAGAAAGACAAATATTTAGGAACGGAGGGAGTACACATACGAAGCAAAATGAGTGAATCTACACTCTAAAATATGCCCATTTGAAATTTGTAAAAAGACAAATATTGTTGATGACAGTTGCGACGACAAAAAAGAAGCATATTCCTTGTCCTAAGGGAAGATAACAACACGGTTGTGTTTGTCTAAAACGGTGTGAGGACGAGATTGCAATATGGAAAGTACGCCGGACGAGCTACGTTTTGTGCAAAGAACTATGGAAGATCCACATGCAGCGACGTGGGAAGACGGGCAGTGGAGCAAGGCCGGAGGGGATACCTGGAGGTCGTCGGGATGTAACTAGGTGAGCGGCGGCGGGCGGAATTTGCCCATACTGCGGCAGCGAGCAGGTGGCGTAGGCCCTACCGCGCCGGAGCTTGGTCAGAGAGAACAGCGTGTACCGCAGATCGGGACGTGCTGCCTCGGCGCCGTCGAACGGAGAAACGATGCACGTCCTCCCTTTCCGCCGGCGGACGGGATGCGGCCGGATCAGTGACCAACGGTGAGAGAGAGAGAGAGGCCACCGCAGCCTTGTGTGAGATACTCTGAAGAGAGACAAACCAGGCAGGGAGGCTCCATTGTATATAGTGGAGCGGACTACCTTTTTCTCCATAAAAATCGTTTTATATTCTGTGTACGTGCCATTGAGCGATATAACTTTATTTAAAAATAACGCGCCAACGCATCAAGTCGAACTTTGTTTCGTGCATGCGTGGTACACGACCTCCGTAGGTAAACAACCGCTACACGCGTTCAAATTAGCACGTGGGCTGCCATTTCGTACAGAAATGAGCTCCACCGTGTACCCGCGCGGGTGTGGCTGGGCACGAAGCGTGAGTACGTGCACGGTGCACCTATTCTCTTCTTGTATACGTACACCACCTACGGGGGGTTAAGTGAGAGAGATACAAACATAGAGAGATATAGTGTGTGGGTTCATGAGAATTTTTTTTAAGGGGGGGGGGTCAATCAAAAAATGTAACATATGCAATGTGTGTGAAATAGAGTCCTGGATATATCATATATATAGAGGGGGCGATCCACGAGAAGAGAGTGGAGGTATCATCGACTTGAGGTGTCCATAGAATCAAAGAGAGGGATGATGTGTGTGTGTGTGTGCGCGCGCGGTCGATAAAGAGTGCCATCGAATTTGTGTGTGCCCATGTCAAAGATATAGAGTGGCTGGCCTACTAGAACGAGAGATGGGACAGGTGCGGTTTGTCTCTGTGGCATGGATACCTACCTACAGCGCTCGACTATCGGTGTGTGGTGGGGGAGGGAGGCCTAATTAACTATAGAGGTACAATGGCTGGTATATGTGTGGAGGAGGAGAGAGGCCTACCTCATGTATTAAGGGAGATCGATCTACCTCATGTATTAAGGGAGATCGATCGGCAACCATGCATATGTGTAGGAGAGGAATAAGGTTGGGAGAGAGACAGAGCTAGAATGTTGGAGGGGGTGGTAGTGGAGTTGCTTCTAACAAATGGTGGGATAGGCTTGCTAGACAACTGGAGGGCATGCCTGCAATATCTATAAGAGAGGGGATGGCTGCCTGTCTGTGCACGTGCGTGTGAGAGACGGGTCAGGAGGCATGCACGAATGATGAGGGGGGAAAGATATGGCTGTGGTAAGCAGACATAACTACATAGGAAGATCA
Source organism: Triticum aestivum (assembly GCF_018294505.1). Classification (NCBI taxonomy): domain Eukaryota; kingdom Viridiplantae; phylum Streptophyta; class Magnoliopsida; order Poales; family Poaceae; genus Triticum; species Triticum aestivum. The sequence continues at coordinate 95,313,602 of NC_057808.1, forward strand.
ATCGTCCTTTGTCAGAGAAAGGAGAGACATAACTTGTGAGGTACGTCGATCGATGGGGGGGGGAATAGTTAAAGTCGACCTAGGTATATGTTGGGAGATCGATCGGTATACATGCATGTGTGTGTTAGAGGCAAATGAGGCACGGGGAGAAGGATAGAGAGAGAGGGATGCATCTAGGAAGTGGTGCGAGAGTCATACTATATCGAGGGGGAGAAGTGTGCGAGTACGAGATCGATGAAAAGAGTGGTGGGAGTGAGGCATGGACGGTGATAAGAGAAGAGGGGAAGCTTGTGTTTTGTGCTAGGCACACCTGGCTAGAGAGGCATATCGATCGATGTGTGCCATAAAGAAGGAGCTGGGGGCCTACACACAGCGTGGGTGAACGACCTAAAGTGAAAAGACGAATTTGCGCGATGGAGCTAGAGAATGCTGAGGGAGGGTTAGAGGGATGCGCGTGTCTGCATGCACGAGAGAAAGTTAGAGCTAGCTAGCTACAAGGATAAGAGGATTGTGTGGGTATAAAAGACGAATAGAAATCATACTTCATTATAAAAAGCGAATTCGAATATTTGAAGAATTTATCATAGTGTTTTAAACCGACGCATGTGTGAATATATATAACGGTGATGCACATGGTGTGGTTATGAACATGTTATACTACATATAATATATTTTATCTCTACTCTTACAAAAAACGGAGTTGTTGATGATGGTGCCATCCTGCAATATAGGTCGTCCGATTTATACCTGACGGATAGGAAGGAAACTATGGCAATTTTGAAAAAAGATACCCACACCCCTCTCCATATTTGCAAATTAGACCTCCCCTTGATCATGTTGATGTTCTGTAGAACGCATGGGCATCTTGCTAGTACTACGTATAACATATAGAATATTGATCATAATTTGGGCTAAAGTGTGGCTTTTGCAGCTCAGGTCTAAATACTTGTCATAATGTAGGGGGCGGGGCACTATACTATGTGTGATAAACACGGTGTACACGTATGGAACATGGTTTAGATTATGAATATATAGTTAGTACATGTGACGCCCGGGTAATCAAGCTACAGTAACCCTCTGGTAAAGATGCCATGTCACCTCGATTACAGTTGATAATCTCGCGTTAGTTTAGAACCGATCCAAATTCAAGTTTGAATCAAAGTCAAAACAATTAAAGTTTTCAAAAGTCAAAACTAAGTTGTTCCTAATGTGTCAAATAATCCATAATAAATGTTGGTGAAGAAATCATCTTTTAATAAAATACTTAAATGCACTAAATAAACTAAAACAACGATAAAACAATTATCTAAAGTGCTTCTAAAGTAATAAGGAAATGCAAAAAACTTTATTTAAAGTGCCAAAGTATTTGGGGCTGTGACCTATTTAATAACACCAAATTAGTTGTCGCTTTTAAATTTTATAAAACAAAAATAAAAGAAAACAGAAAAGAAATAGAATAATAATAAAAAGCAAAACAAACAAAAAGAAGGAAAAGAACCCCCCCTCCCCGCTGGGCCTCGGCCCAGCTGGCCACTGGGCAAGCCAGGCCGGCCCAGCCGGCGCCCCCATTACCCCCGCCACTCCCCCATGACCTAGATCGGTCCACCCACTCCCCCCACGCCTCGCTCCTCCTCTCCCTCCCCCGTCTGGATCGAGATCGGGGCAACCGGGCGCCCGACCCCATGATGCCGCCGCCCAGAACCCCCTCGTCGGACCACCCCGCCGAAGCCACCCCGCCATCCTCCGTCATTGGCGCCGCCTACCCGTCTCCATCGCTCGTTCCCCTCTCCTCCCGTGATCCAGATCGGGATCGACCCGATCCCGCCGCCCGGCGCCGCCCCGCCGTCGTCGGAGCTGCACTGCCGTCCTTCGCTTCGACTCCTCCTCGCCGGACCTCCTCCTCTACGTCGCCGCCATCCCCGTCCTCCTCCCAAAGGCTCCATCGAGCCTCGCCGACCCTCGTCTCTGCAACGCCGGTGAGGCCACGGCCTCCCTCTCCTTGCACTCCCCTTCCCCGTTTCAACGTCGCCGTGCCCGCCGCCCCGCATCGGCGCCTCCCTTGCTCGCCCTCGCGCGGGATCCCACACCGCGCCTAACAGCGCGCCCGCGCCTGGGCCGGCACCCCGCTGGCGCCCCGTGCTGCACCTCGCGTCGGCGAGCCCGCCCCGGCTCCCCTGCAGTTGCTCGCTCCGGCCATCGCCTTCGTCCCGCCACGCCGCCCGTCCCCTACCACGTTGCTCTGTCGTGCTCGGCCACCCGCTCGCGTCCGGTTTTCCCCGACGCTGCTACTCCTCGCACGCGGCCCCATGCTCGCCGGCCGGCGCGTGCCCGACCCTGCGGTGGCCGTTGCCGCGGCCCTGGGCGTGCGCCCGTGCGGTCTGGGCAGCGCACACGCCCAGCGCCCGCTTACCCGTGCGCCTGTTAGGCCCCCTGGGCATATGACATGTGGGGCCCAGCCCCTGGAACGTTTTATAAAAAACAAGAATTAAAAATAATAATAATAAATAAATAAAATATTAATTAATTAATTAACTAAATTAATCCTATTTAGGTAACCTAACTATCTATTGTTAATTAATTAGACAGTAATTAGATTCGTTAAACCCTAATTAGAATAAACAGAGTATGACATATGGGACCCACACGTCAGCTTGACCCAGTCAACACCTCTGTTGACTGATGACATCATGTTGATGCAGTAATGCCATTTTCGAATTAAATTAATAATATTGATTTATAAATTGATTTAAATCTTTAAAAATGAATATAAAATAAACCGTAACTCGGATGAAAATGTTTTGTACATGAAAGTTGCTCAGAACGATGAGACAAATCTGGATACGCAGCCCGTTTGTCCGCCACACATCCCTAGCATAGCAAATACGCAACTTTCCCCCTCCGGTTCATCTGTCCGAAAACGCGAAACACCGGGGATACTTTTCCGGATGTTTCCCCCCTTTGCCGGTATCACCTACTACCGCGATTGAGCACCCCTAGCAACGCTCATTGTCATGTTATGCATCGTCATGCTTATGTTTGCATTGTATTTACTGTTTCTTCCCCCTCTTCTCTCCGGTAGACTACGAGACCGACGCCGCTGCTGGTGCCCCGACCGACTACGTTGTTCACGACCCCTCCTTGCCAGAGCAACCAGGCAAGCCCCCCCCCCTTGATCACCAGATATCGCCTATTCTTCTCTCTACTGCTTGCATTAGCGTAGTGTAGCATGTTACTGTTCGGTTAATCCTATTCTGCTGCATAGCCTGTCATTGTTGCTACAGTTGTTACCCTTACCTGTTCCCCCAATGCTTAGTATAGGATGCTAGTGTTCCATCAGTGGTCCTACACTCTTGTCTGTCTACCATGCTATACTACTGGGCCGTGATCACTTCGGGAGGTGATCACGGGCATATGATATATACTTTATACTGTTACATTACTTATGGTACTGTTCGAAGATGGGGGCTGAAGGGGTAGGTGGCTCCATCCCGGTAGAGGTGGGCCTGGGTTCCCGACGGCCCCCGACTGTTACTTTGTGGCGGAGCGACAGGGCAGGTTGAGACCACCTAGGAGAGAGGTGGGCCTGGCCCTGGTCGGCGTCCGTGGTTACTTCATAATAACACGTTTAACGAGATCTTGGTATTTGATCTGAGTCTGGCCACTGGCCTATACGCACTAACCAACTACGCGGGAACAGTTATGGGCCCTCGGCGTCGTGATATCAGCCGAAGCCTTCGTGACATCAGCGACTGAGCGGCGCGCGCCGGATTGGAACGTAGGCCTGCTCTTGTATTAAGGGGGCTAGTTCTGCCTCCGGCCACCCACGCAACGTGCACGTGTGCAATGGGCGATGGGCCCAGACCCCTGCGCGCATAGGATTTAGACCGGCGTGCTGACCTCTCTGTTGTGCCTAGGTGGGGCTGCGACGTGTTGATCTTCCGAGGCCGGGCATGACCCAGGAAAGTGTGTCCGGCCAAATGGGATCGAGCGTGTTGGGTAATGTGGTGCACCCCTGCAGGGAAGTTTATCTATTCGAATAGCCGTGATCTTCGGTAACAAGACGACTTGGAGTTGTACCTTGACCTTATGACAACTAGAACCGGATACTTAATAAAACACACCCTTCCAAGTGCCAGATACAACCCGGTGATCGCTCTCTCACAGGTCGACGAGGAGAGGATCGTCGGGTAGGATTATGCTATGCGATGCTACTTGGAGGACTTCAATCTACTCTCTTCTTCATGCTGCAAGACGGAGGCTACCAGAAGCATAGGCTTCGATAGCATTAGCTATCCCCCTCTTATTCTGGCATTCTGCAGTTCAGTCCACCGATATTGCCCCTTTATACAGATACCCATGCATAAGTAGTGTAGATCCTTGCTTGCGAGTACTTTGGATGAGTACTCACGGTTGCTTTTCTCCCCCTTTCCCCCCTTTCCTTTCTTCCTGGTTGTCGCAACCAGATGCTGGAGCCCAGGAGCCTGACGCCACCGTCGACGACGACTCCTACTACACCGGAGGTGCCTACTACTACGTGCAGGCCGCTGACGTCGACCAGGAGTAGTTTAGGAGGATCCCAGGCAGGAGGCCTGCGCCTCTTTCGATCTATATCCCAGTTTGTGCTAGCCATCTTATGGCAACTTTCTTAACTTATGTCTGTACTCAGATATTGTTGCTTCCGCTGACTCGTTTATGATCGAGCACTTGTATTCGAGCGCTCGAGGCCCCTGGCTTGTAATATGATGCTTGTATGACTTATTTTACTTTTAGAGTTGTGTTATGATATCTTCTCGTGAGTCCCTGATCTTGATCGTACACATTTGCGTGCATGATTAGTGTACGGTCAAATCGGGGGCGTCACAAGTTGGTATCAGAGCCGACTGCCTGTAGGAATCCCCCTTCTGAACTCCTTGGTCGAAGTCGAGTCTAGACATTGCAAAACTTTTACTAACATGGCTGTGTGTCTTACGGGCCCACGTCGCCATTGGGTGGTATTAGGATCCTTTACTCCTCGTCTATACTCTGGGACTTTAATCTCTCTTCTATTCGGGTTAAATGAATTTTGCTAACTCGAACATTAGGATCTCGTGATCACTTCCACCCGGAGGGCCCCTTGTTACCGATGACCGCCTGCTGCACCAGAAGATTCCGAAGATACTCTACGATGTGCTCTCGAGTCTTTGAGCCATCGCATTTGCGATTTCTTTCCACCGTCAACCCCTATGAAAACTGCATACACTTGCCATTCATACAATCATTCCCCGTTGATCTTGTTATTACAAGATGCCCCGAAATATGCTCTGTTGTCCCGAGAATCCTCTGAGCTTACTGCCTTGCAGTTCTTTACCACATGAATACCCCTATGGATAATTCCTCACACTTATCGAGTATCCGTTCATCCACAGTTGATTCCTGTATTTCACAAATGTTTTCGAAATGCCATTCGATTTTCCAAAAATCCCCAACAGCCTATTGCTCTTCAAATTCTTGCTTGCAATATGATTTACCATAACTCTGGTAATCTAATTGACATCCTTTGTCATTATCATTTCGAGATTCCTTGATTCTATATGTTGCGAATGTCCGCAATCATCAGTTGATCCTTATAAATTATCTTTCCGGCTCAGCCGTCATTTTTAACTGGAGCTGGTTCTCGACCAATCAAATTGCCGTCGATTGAAACCCTAAGCCGGCTCAGCTTATCCATCCTAAATCAGAGCGTTTGCTTCTGATCCCTTGATTTGGAAATCATACTTCCTTGGCAATTAAACTTTGAATTAGTCATTTGCTTCTATAATCCAATGCCTTCGCATTGTTTCTTCCTCTGGTTGTGTGCCGATGCTCACATCAGCTCCACTATGGACCGTCGGATCATTTGTTGAAATATCATCCGACAACGTCCTTCGTATACATAAACCTCGAGAAGTTCTTTCCCTGATACCTAATGCCTTAGGTAAATTGTATCCTCTGTTTTTGTCAACCATGCTCTACTATCAAGCTTGTGTTATTTACTATTGAAGCTTGTGGTATATGTTTCCACGATAGCCTGACGGGTTGAACCTATGCCTTCCTTAATATGTGTGAACTCGAAAGTTTTCACGAGTCATACTCTTCTGGTGTTTTGCTAGATAAAATTTCAGCACTACAACTTCTTCAAAAGTGAGAGGTGAATGGAAGGTTATACATTGAAGAAGTGGGAGTCGACCTTGAACTTTGTGTTCATGCCCATGGACACGATGTAGATCCTACCATAGAAGCTTCTTGTAATAATAACTATTTCGTTGATATAATATCATCTGGTATCTGTGAACTGATCCTATGCAATCGTGGTTCCGGCCATATTTTCTCTTTGATCCCATTTCTCGGACAAGTTAAAGCACTTGTCTTTTGCAAGTCAATACACCAGTCTAACCTCTACCTTGATCTACCGTCGAGTATTACCCTCTGGTATCTCGAGAATATCTAAGAACTGTGTTGCATCTTATGAGTCTCCATCAGCTATTATTTCTCACTGATTCCAATTTTTCATGGGTTTTGAGTTGTTAGTCGCTCCAGAACACCGGTAAGTGAACCGATTCCGCACTCTGGTTTGATAACTCTAAGTAATCTTTGTTGCTTATGAGTTTAATAATCCTTCAAGTCATTCCTAGCCTGATCGGCTATATCATTATTGTGCTAAATTTTAACTGTGCTACCTGGTCCTTCTTTCCGGAGCACAATTTTCGACGATGAGCTAACCTTACGTCGATCTTCCTCCTCATATAATTTCGCCTTAAAAAGCAGCAAGCTTGATTTCGAGTTTGTGTCATATCTGTGGCTCCAATAATCTTTTGTTGCATCAGTCCTTTTGATTGATGCAGTCGCTGTTCAATTGCTTCTTTGTGGATCCTCTCGACAACAAATTGTCGTGATCATCATCAACATTTTGACTCCTCCAGGATATCGATGGAATTCTAGACGATAAGTGCCATCCTCGTTCCTTGGTAATTTGAGTTACCATCAACAACATCCTTACCTTCCTTTCATCACAAACTTGTTCATGTTATGGATGCAACTTGCTATCCAACTTGTATTATGATCTACCTTGTAGTATTACTGCCTTTTGTCAGGGATGTTGTGAGAATCTCACCACCTCTTGAGAATTCTTGATATAAGTGATACTTCACCATTACCATTCTTTTCTTGGTCCCTGTGTTGATCCTAACAGGAATACCGACAGATGGACTAGTAATTTTAAAACTTCTAGCAACCTTATTGCTTTGAAGTTAATGGTCAACATTTCATTCTTAGACCATTGGTTATTGAATCGCCATTCTAACATTGTTTGCGCTACCTAAGTCCGTATTTCGGGTGCACCGTCAACCAATGTTTAATCGTGTATGTTTCCTCGAGCATACCTCATTATATCATTTGAACTGACAAAAGCTATCTCCTTGTTCACATAATTGTGGAAATCCATCTTTTGGTAATCTCGATGAATTGTCGCTGAGTTCATCAGCCACCTCCTCATTCTCTCCTTGATTTAATAATGAACTCATGATTCGGAACTTGCTTCCATAGTTCATTTACCGAGAATCTTGCAATGTCATCTCATCAATTTGTGTTGCACCTTTTTCTTCTCAGGCATCCTGAGTATGAGGTATCCTGACATCAATCTGAACTGAATCTCGGTCAGATATGATGGTTAGGACATTTTTCAAAAGTCGTAACATTGGTCTTTATGTGACCCGGTAAGGTGATGTCGTGCTTAGCACACCTGACCGGAGGCCCTATTGTTATACATTCCTTTTCAGCAAGGTTATCCATTCTTCCATGAGGAAATTGTAAGACTTATGCTATAAGTTGTTCCTGATGGATCCTTTGTGTTTCCAAAGTCCAATCTTTACCCAATGACCATGTCAATGCTATATCGAAGCATGTCTGTGGTACTGCGATTTTCAACAAGAGAAGTTGAAGCTCAATGCTAAATGTTTCTTGCTCAATTATCCAAACACCGTTGTATGGGTAACGTCATGAAATTTCTCTCCCCTTACCTAAAGGGTTTTCTACATTATATCTTGTCACAAATATCATGCTTTGCTTGTCCTTGGGAAGGATATACCCCTGAAATATGTGTTTAAACACATTTTCCTTTCCGTTGTTCTGATTAAAACTGACAACCATTTTTCCTTTCCATTGGTTTGTTTAAACCCTTATTGTGATATGTATGACATAAGCAGTAATATTCCCTGCTTATGTAAACACCTCGGTGTACAACTCTGTCAGTAAGACCCTGTTACTATTGTTGATGACATTCCGGTAGCCACCGATGGCCGAGAACCTTGCCTATTGGTCCGCCTCGTTCAACAAGCAGGAAAATGGTTCTCTTCGTCCCTCGCCCTTGGTATCGATGTTGTTGCTGACATATCTGACAGGCTACCCTCTGACACGCCTTACTATCGTGACCGTGCAAGATGTCGGCCCCCTTCCTACTTTCAACCACATGGTGGGCCCATAACCCACAGTTCCATAGGATCGAAACCTGACTCTCCTGTACACCCCCTGTTCCCAAAGTTATTCCTCGTGCGTGGCCTCGTATGTAATTCACGGGCCACCATCCCAAGTGATCTATCCTGGTAACAGACGCAATACTCAATCTCGTTACTCTGGGCCCCTTTCGCATGTTGTTTCAGACATCGAACGATTGCCTATCCGTTTAAAACTTCTCATGGTACCTTCTTACTTTGCTCTCGATATCTTCTTAAGTTTCAATTCGAGAGATACTTATGCTTCTTCCCCTGAGTTAACCGTCCGATGCTCAATTTTGTTAGAATCTGTCCTTATAGAGTTTTTCCCCTCTTATCCTTTCGTAAGTACGGTGAAGATCCCGAAGGGAGAACGATAACTTCATCATGATGCATTGATGCATAGGAACGGAGACATCAACGCTATGGATCGACCTCTTCGAGAAGAGCAACCAAGTCCGAGAAGATTCGTTAGAATTTCGTAATCAATTCCTTCCCCTTACTCCACCTCTTAAATCTCGGGACGAGATTTCTTGTAGTGGAGGAGAATTGTGACGCCCGGGTAGTCAAGCTACAGTAACCCTCTGGTAATGATGCCATGTCACCTCGATTACTGTTGATAACCTCGCGTTAGTTTAGAACCGATCCAAATTCAAGTTTGAATCAAAGTCAAAACAATTAAAGTTTTCAAAAGTCAAAACTAAATTGTTCCTAATGTGTCAAATAATCCATAATAAATGTTGGTGAAGAAATCATCTTTTAATAAAATACTTAAATGCACTAAATAAACTAAAACAACGATAAAACAATTATCTAAAGTGCTTTTAAAGTAATAAGCAAATGCAAAATACTTTATTTAAAGTGCCAAAGTATTTGGGGCTGTGACCTATTTAATAACACCAAATTAGTTGTCGCTTTTAAATTTTATAAAACAAAAATAAAAGAAAACAGAAAAGAAATAGAATAAAAAAAGCAGAACAAACAAAAAGAAGGAAAAGAACCCCCCCCCCCCGCTGGGCCTCGGCCCAGCTGGCCACTGGGCAAGCCAGGCCGGCCCAGCTGGCGCCCCCATTACTCCCGCCACTCCCCCATGACCTAGATCGGTCCACCCACTCCCCCCACGCCTCGCTCCTCCTCTCCCTCCCCCGTCTGGATTGACATCGGGGCAACCGTGCCCCCGACCCCGTGATGCCGCCGCCCAGAACCCCCTCGCCGGACCACCCCGCTGAAGCCCCCCACCCCCCCCCCCCGCCATCCTCCGTCATCGGCGCCGCCTCCCCGTCTCCATCGCTCGTTCCCCTCTCCTCCCGTGATCCAGATCGGGATCGACCCGATCCCGCCGCCCCGCCGTCGTCGGAGCTGCCTCACGGAGCTGCCCTGCCGTCCTTCGCTTCGACTCCTCCCCGCCGGACCTCCTCCTCTACGTCGTCATCGTCCCCGTCCTCCTCCCCAAAGGCTCCATCGAGCCTCGCCGACCCTCGTCTCTGCAACGCCGGTGAGGCCACGGCCTCCCTCTCCTCGCACTCCCCTTCCCTGTTTCAACGTCGCCGTGCCCGCCGCCCCGCATCGGCGCCTCCCTGCTCGCCCTCGCGCGGGATCCCACGCCGCGCCTAACCGCGTGCCCGCGCCTGGGCCGGCACCCCGCTGGCGCCCCGTGCCGCGCCTCGCGTCGGCGAGCCCGCCCCGGCTCCCCTGCAGTTGCTCGCTCCGGCCATCGCTTCGTCCCGCCACGCCGCCCGTCCCCTACCACGTTGCTCTGCCGTGCTCGGCCACCCGCTCGCGTCCGTTTTTCCCCGACGCTGCTACTCCTCGCCCGCGGCCCCTTGCTCGCCGGCCGGCGCGTGCCCGACCCTGCGGTGGCCGTTGCCGCGGCCCTGGGCGTGCGCCCGTGCGGTCTGGGCAGCGCACACGCCCAGCGCCCGCTTACCCGTGCGCCCGTTAGGCCCCCTGGGCATATGACATGTGGGGCCCAGCCCCTGGAACGTTTTATAAAAAGCAAGAATTAAAAATAATAATAATAATAAATAAAATATTAATTAATTAATTAACTAAATTAATCCTATTTAGGTAACCTAACTATCTATTGTTAATTAATTAGACAGTAATTAGATTCGTTAAACCCTAATTACAATAAACAGAGTATGACATATGGGACCCACACGTCAGCTTGACCCAGTCAACACCTCTGTTGACTGATGACAGCATGCTGATGCAGTAATGCCATTTCAAATTAAATTAATAATATTGATTTATAAATTAATTTAAATCTTTAAAAATGAATATAAAATAAACCGTAACTCGGATGAAAATGTTTTGTACATGAAAGTTGCTCAGAACGACGAGACGAATCCAGATACGGAGCCCGTTTGTCCGCCACACATCCCTAGCATAGCAAACACGCAACTTCCCCCCTCCGGTTCATCTGTCCGAAAACGCGAAACACCAGGGATACTTTTCCGGATGTTTCCCCCCTTCGCCGGTATCACCTACTACCGCGATTGAGCACCCCTAGCAACGCTCATTGTCATGCTTATGTTTGCATTGTATTTACTGTTTCTTCCCCCTCTTCTCTCCGGTAGACTACGAGACCGACGCCGCTGCTGGTGCCCCGACCGACTACGTTGTTCATGACCCCTCCTTGCCAGAGCAACCAGGCAAGACCCCCCCTGATCACCAGATATCACCTATTGTTCTCTCTACTGCTTGCATTAGCGTAGTGTAGCATGTTACTGTTCGGTTAATCCTATTCTGCTGCATAGCCTGTCATTGTTGCTACAGTTGTTACCCTTACCTGTTACCCCAATGCTTAGTATAGGATGCTAGTGTTCCATCAGTGGCCCTACACTCTTGTCTGTCTGCCATGCTATACTACTGGGTCGTGATCACTTCGGGAGGTGATCACGGGCATATGATATATACTTTATACTGTTACATTACTTATGGTACTGTTCGGAGATGGGGGCTGAAGGGGCAGGTGGCTCCATCCCGGTAGAGGTGGGCCTGGGTTCCCGACGGCCCCCGACTGTTACTTTGTGGCGGAGCGACAGGGCGGGCTGAGACCACCTAGGAGAGAGGTGGGCCTGGCCCTGGTCGGCGTTCGTGGTTACTTCATAATAACACGTTTAACGAGATCTTGGTATTTCATCTGAGTCTGGCCACTGGCCTATACGCACTAACCAACTACGCGGGAACAGTTATGGGCACTCGGCGTCGTGGTATCAGCCGAAGCCTTCGTCACGTCAGCGACTGAGCGGCGCGCGCCGGATTGGAACGTAGGCCTGCTCTTGTATTAAGGGGGCTAGTTCTGCCTCCGGCCGCCCACGCAATGTGCAGGTGTGCAATGGGCGAAGGGCCCAGACCCCTGCGCGCATAGGATTTAGACCGGCGTGCTGACCTCTCTGTTGTGCCTAGGTGGGGCTGCGACGTGTTGATCTTCCAAGGCCGGGCATGACCCAGGAAAGTGTGTCCGGCCAAATGGGATCGAGTGTGTTGGGTAATGTGGTGCACCCCTGCAGGGAAGTTTATCTATTCGAATAGCCGTGGTCTTCGGTAACAGGACGACTTGGAGTTGTACCTTGACCTTATGACAACTAGAACCGGATAGATAATAAAACACACCCTTCCAAGTGCCAGATACAATCCGGTGATCACTCTCTCACAGGTCGACGAGGAGAGGCTCGTTGGGTAGGATTATGCTATGCGATGCTACTTGGAGGACTTCAATCTACTCTCTTCTACATGCTGCAAGACGGAGGCTGCCAGAAGCGTAGTCTTCGATAGGATTAGCTATCCCCCTCTTATTCTGGCATTCTGCAGTTCAGTCCACCGATATTGCCCTTTATACAGATACCCATGCATAAGTAGTGTAGATCCTTGCTTGCGAGTACTTTGGATGAGTACTCACGGTTGCTTTTCTCCCCCTTCCCCCCCCCTTTCCTTTCTTCCTGGTTGTCGCAACCAGATGCTGGGGCCCAGGAGCCTGACGCCACCGTCGACGACGACTCCTACTACACCGGAGGTGCCTACTACTATGTGCAGGCTGCTGACGTCGACCAGGGGTAGTTTAGGAGGATCCCAGGCAGGAGGCATGCGCCTCTTTCGATCTGTATCCCAGTTTGTGCTAGCCATCTTATGGCAACTTGCTTAACTTATGTCTGTACTCAGATATTGTTACTTCCGCTGACTCATTTATGATCGAGCACTTGTATTCGAGCGCTCGAGGCCCCTGGCTTGTAATATGATGCTTGTATGACTTATTTTACTTTTAGAGTTGTGTTGTGATATCTTCCCGTGAGTCACTGATCTTGATCGTACACATTTGCGTGCATGATTAGTGTACGGTCAAATCGGGGGCGTCACAGTACATCAAATGTACTATTATTTGGAATCAACGTCAAGTGTATTCAAAAAATAGAATTTGAGTTCATGTAGTACACATAGTTCATATCTATCTCTGAAGTAATCATGTGGTGTGTTATTAAGGTAATACACGAATGATGGTTGAAGTTGGCAACAATCATGATTGTAGATTTGTTATTGAAATAGAGAAACGAATTCAAATTCAGTTCGAATTGCAGCGGTAGTATAGACATTTGGAATGCACTAAAATGTTGGTATGAGTAGGTTACATGCATTATACAGCACGCGAAAAAATTTAATTGGACATAACATGGATTCATACTACCGAATAGCATTTATTTGCACTAAATTGTTGGTATGAGTAGCTTTAAATAGCATTTTTATAGTAAAACGGGGCAAGACTCTCTTTTTGTGTGGTGTAAATAGTTTTATTTTTTTCGTTTTCTTTTTGGTTGAGGGAAGTGCGAATTGATTTGGTGCGTACAAGTACAATATTACACGTTAGGCTTGTCCCTAAAATTCAACCCGCGCCTTGTTATATCCCGAAAATTCAGATATCGTGCTCCCAAAACTGGCGCCTTCACAACCCGCGCCTTGCTATCCCGAAATTACAACGCGCGCGAAAACTCCCTCCAGCTGCCAAATCCCGACACGCGAAATCCCCCTTCTAACCCTGAGCCGGAAGGGCCGCTAGTTCAAATCGGTGCGGGGTACTTTTGTAACACACCCTACATTTTGGACAAGCGCGTCCCTAAGTGTCGGGTGGTAGGTGCGACATATGCCAACGGGTGGCTAATCATTGTGGGAGCCAGTAAGACATCGCCGGTGCCTGGAAACGGGATAAGGCGAAGACATGCACGCCGGCGGACCTTACCCAGGTTCGGGGCTCTCCGTGGAGATAACACCCCTAGTCCTTCTCTGCGGGGTCTCCGCGTGATCGCTAGATCAATACAAGTAGCTACAAGTGCTCCTTGAGCTGTTTGGCTAGAGGAAGAAGGGCAAGGCTAGCTCTCCTTTTCTCTCTATGTGGTGTGTGAAACTCTATGAGATCAACCCTTTGCATGGGTGTCCCGGGGGGCTTATATAGGCCTACCCCCCAGGGGTACAATGGTAATCCGGCTGGGCGTGGGTCCCAGCCGTCAGTGTCTGTGCTCGCCGGCTTCTCCACCGGCCATTGGGGCCTGCCGACTGGTGGGTCCCGCCGGCTGCCGGCCTCTTGGCCGACAGGCCGGCCCCACCGCTTGGGGGCTTTGTCGGTGGCTGGTTACTGTTGCCTCGCCTCTGATGACGAGGGCTTTGTCGAGGTAAGCGTGGCTACAATGCCGCCGCCCTGCGGGCTCTCACTGTAGCCTCACCTCGTCTTGTCTCCTTAATGAGGCACATGTTTCGAGGGAGGGAGGTAGCCGGCTATTGGGAGCCGGCCACGCCCCTGGCCGACTAGGGGAGGCCGGGCCGCCTTCGAGTGTCTCTCTGGCTAAAGGGGCCCACCGCCCGCGGGCCATACTGGCGCCTGTCGTGGGTGACATCGAGGTCAACATGGCTACAGTGCCGCGCCGGACGGGGGATGGCTGGCCCATACGGTGCCCTGTGGCCATGCCTGCTTCGGGATTCGGGGGGTAGTGGGCTGTACCGCGGCCACGCCCCGTCCTATCACCGTTATGTGGATGCAGTCTTGGTGGGTGCAGTCTTGGCCGGCTTTTGGGAGTCGGCTTTCTTCATGGCTGGCTTCTGGGAGTCGGTCCTCTTGGGGCCGACTTCCTGGAGTCGGCTATCTCGTAGCTTTCTTTGGGAAGGTTTCTGAGGCCGGGTCGCCTTCGGGTAGTCGGCCCTGGGGATAGTCGGCCGGGGGAAGGCGGCCCTATGCTCTGTATGCTTGTAGGCTCGAATGGCCTGATAATTTTTCGAAGAGCCAGGGGGAGTCGGTTAGGCTACCCGCGGCCATTTACTCCGACACTAAGTCATGGTTCACCCCCTCCCATTGCCTCCTTTTTGCCATTCGAAATCCCAGGCCGCCATAACCTCTCCGCTCCAGCTGCGAAACCCCACCCTTCTCCGTCTGCCACCTCACCGCTGCCCAGCCGGAGCCTCTTCCCCGACGACGTCGTCCACCGCAACAGCTCGACGTCCCTCATCCACCTCCCCGGATGAGGATTCGTCGTCCATCTCTTCATCC
Organism: Triticum aestivum; assembly: GCF_018294505.1. Lineage (NCBI taxonomy): Eukaryota > Viridiplantae > Streptophyta > Magnoliopsida > Poales > Poaceae > Triticum > Triticum aestivum. The sequence goes on from NC_057808.1 coordinate 95,328,638, forward strand.
CGCCGGTTCAGCCGCCCCGTCCTCCACCTCCAAGGAGCTGCTCCGACGATTGCCTCGTCTATCGCGGCCGCTCCATCCCCACAGCGTCGCCTTAACCTGCTCCACCGGAACCGCAGCATCCTCACTGACTCCTCGGACGAAGCTGAGGCCTACTCGGCGCCACCAAAGAGGTTGTACACCCATCGCATCGCACCTTCTCCTTAGCTCGACCTCCCGGCGCCGACGGTGCTCCATCCCACACCCCCATGGAGCGGCTACCTTGAAGCCGGCGCCGCGGGCGACATCTCTACAGCGGCTCTCCCCCAGTGCGAGGCCCCTTCGGCGGCGGCGGCCATACCAGCCGGATCTGATACTGCTCAATCTCGCTCGCTCGCGCTGCTGCTGCTGCTCCGGCTCTCGCTTGATCGCTCGCTCGCCCAGCTGCTGCTCTCCCCCTCACTGGTGCTGCTGCTCTGCTCCGATTTAGCTACACTTCAGTCGACTGAATCGACTTTTGGGTCAGTCGATTTTCAGGGGGTGGGGGGCTCGCCGGAGTTAAGGAAGAACCACCCGCAGCGGGGACGGTGGCTCGCCGGAGAGGTACCCCACTATCTATCTTAGGGTTTAGGGTGGGGGCGGGGGGCCTATAGGGCTAGCCGGGGCGGCGGTAGACCGGCGGTGGGGAGTTGTTTCGGGGCGGCGAGGCGGCGCTGGGGCCGGCGGTTCGGCCGGTGGTGGCTGGCGGCTCAGGGGGGTGCAGGTTGAAGATGAACTGCAGGCCCTCCCTAAACTACATGTCAAGTGCCTCTCTGCTACCATTGCATTCAGTTTCAACAGTAACATTCAGATTCCACAGTAAATTTCAGTTTCGACAGTTAAGTTCAGAGTCAACAGTTTTTACCTCATCTGTTGTAGTCAGGTGGTTTTTGGTGATGTAAATTTTACATCTATTTTACATCATCTATTGGAGATGCTATTAGAATCCCACTTGAGATTGACGATGTCTGTCTTGTGATGCTTCAGCCTTGACGTCTTACGCCTGCTATCATTATTTTTGGATCCATCCACTGGTTGTTACCATCACTCTAAATTTCTGCATGCTCTCCTTACATAATCTCACCATATTTTCTTCGTATGCATGTCAGATATTGTACACAGTCATGCTGAACATGTAGATAAAAAGAGAAGAGTTTTGCGCGGCAATACAATGTCATGCAGACATTGCTCCATGGTGGATTCAATGGCAAACCCTCCCCACCCCTCTCCAGATTGTAATCCAGAGGAAGATATCTGTTCTGAGGCGGATTCAGACACCGCTGACCACTCCTATTTACCCCCAAGGTGTTTGCTCTACCTTGGCATGATGATGTTAGTCATATCATGCATATGTTGCCTTGCAGTGCCTACTTTTGACATCATATATGTCATTTGCTTAGTTTAGACATGTTCTGTAATGCCCCCTGTTTAGTTTCTATATCATATATGGGAATTATGCAGTCTCATGTCTTTTAGCCAGCCATAATATACGTGAAATGTGCAATGCCATCCTGTTTAACCAGGCATCATATATTTGAATGATATCTTGCCCATCCTTTTCTTCATTACATTTCCATTTGTCGACAATGTTTGTACATTAAACTACTCTTCCTGTGAATTAGCCATTTGGGTGGGAGATTGAAAAATCTGGAGTGAAAACAAGGCCTTCAGAGCAGACAGTGCTACCTGTCGAAGCAGATCTCTTGTTGGGTCCCAATAGCTCCTCAGAGATGGATTCAGAGACAGATGACCAGTCCTATTCCCCCACCGAGGTGTATACTCTAACTTGGCACGGTTATACTGCTCATATCATGCATATGGTGTCTTGCATTGCATAGTTTAGACATCATATACACAATATTCAACACTATGTTCTTAGTTCAGACATCATATCTAATGCCCTCTGTTTAGCATATAAATCACATATGTGAATTAAATTATGCGATCCTGATTACTTAGATAACATGTAGGTGAATTATGTCATGCGATCTTGTTTAGTTATTCATCGTATCTTTGAATTATGTTATGCAATGCTATCCAGTTTAGATAGACATCATATATGTGAAATTATGGCATGCTATCCATTTTAGTTAAACAATATACATGTCAACTATTTCATGCCCTCTTTTTTCCACACTATCTATTGCATATGTCTCTCATACAATGTCTGTACATTCAACTATGTTTCCTGTTTATCAGCCATTTGAATTGGAGCGGGTGATGCCAGCATCTAGCGGACTAAAAACACGGTCTTCAAATAAAACAGTGCTACCTCTTGGTGGAGATAGCACCCCGGTTGTACATGCACGAGAACCAGCCCTACCACACATAACCCAAACTCTTGCAGATTGTACCCCTATTGTGATGGACAAAGAACCAGCTTCACCCAATCTAACCCCAACCCCAGCAGATAGTAACCCAGTTCATGTTGACACGGCACCATCTCCACCACAGAGCTCCCAAACAAGAGCAGTTAGTAAGGCAGCTCCAGTGCCCAAAGGGCCAGTACTACCACGGCGAACCCCAACTCCACCAGTTAGTACGCCTATTCCTGTGGAGGAAGCACAACCAGCTAGTTGTAGTTTAGCATCTATCGCATTTGATGTTGTTAAATCATATGTGCATATCTTCCCATCTTGGAAATATTATACTGAAGATGAAGGAAAATGCCAGTTGCAGGTGTTTGTCCAGGAGTTATGTGTAAGTAATGTTATTCATGGCAATTACTTTGCTTTGTCCCATACATCTACCTCCATGATGGTTATAATACAACAAATTTTCCCTTTTTTCTCTATAGAGAAGGACCGATTTGGAAACTCAGGATGAGGTTGTTAGAGTTATAATATAGGTCATGTACCCCTTTGTATTTATCCCGTTGTATAAGGGGTTTCCTGCATATGTTCCACACCTGTACATGTATATATATATCGGCCTATGGCCTCATGGGAATACAAGTTGCTTATTCCTAACATGGTATTAGAGCTTTAGGTCTCTCTTTTTTCGCACGCGCAACTCGTGCTACGATCCCATCTCCGCCGCCGCCGCGGTTTCTCTTTGCCTCGGCGTCGCTGTTGTGTCTCCAGGCGCCCTTCACGCCTCCCGCCGCTCCCGCTCTCAGGGCCGCTCCCGCCCGCCAACTCCTGCCGTCCGCCGGGACTCCGCGGTCGCTCCTGCCGCTCCCGCTCTCAGGCGCCGCTCCCGCCCGCTAGCTCCCGCCGCCCGCCCGCCAGCTCCCGCCCGCCAGGGCTCGCCCGCCAGGTGCCCTCCCGCCAGGACTTCGCCCCTGCCGTCCGCCAGGCTCGCGGTCACGCATCCACTTCCCGCGGCTGCCGTTCGCTCGTGGTCTCCCGTGGTCTTCCGCCTGTCGTCCGGTGTTCTACTGCTTTCGGGTCTCTTCAAAAAAATGTCTGTTGCATCGGGCTATGTTGCTTTCCCTCGCTGCCCGGTGATCTTCGATGGTACTAACTACACCGAGTTCGCTGGCTTCATGCGCATTCACATGCGTGGCATCCGTCTCTGGGGTGTTCTTTCTGGCGAGGTCTGCTGTCCGCCACGTCCGGTTCCTCCGGTGGTCCCTACTCCGCCGAATCCACTGGTTCTTCCTACGGATGCTAATCAGGCCGCCAAGGATGCGGCTAAGATTGCTGATGAGGCTGCTGATCGTGCCTATGATGAGAGGGCTTTGGCTTATGAGGAGGCTCTTCAGACGTATCATGGTGCTTTGTCTGTTTACACCCAGTGGCTTGATGATGATGCTCGTGCTGCAGCTGTTCTCACTGCTAGTGTTCTGCCTCAGTTTGCTTCTGAGTTTTTGGGTCTTCCTACTGTCTTCCAGATGTGGACCTGTCTTCGTCAGCGCTATGAGCCCTCTGGTGATGCCTTATACCTTTCTGTGGTTCGTCAGGAGCATGCTCTTCAGCAGGGTGACTCTACTGTTGATGACTTTTATGCACAGAGTTCTGCTATCTGGCGCCAGCTTGATTCTCTCCGTAGTGCTGGTTGTCGTACTTGCCCCTGCTGCCAGGCTGTCCAGGCCGATTTGGAGTTTCATCGCGTCTACGAGTTCCTCTCGGCTCCGTAAGGAGTTTGAGCCCCGGCGTGCTCAGTTGCTTGCTCGTGGCCATATTTCTCTCATGGAGGCGCTTTCAGAGATTCGTGCTGAGGAGACTCGCCTACGTGGTGCTGGTTTGCTGGAGGTTCCCTCTGTGCTCGCTACTCGGGTTTCTTCCACTCTACCTGCTGCACTGCCCCATTCTCGCTCGAGTGCTCCGCCGCTCTTGCCCACTCCTTCTGGAGGCTCAGGTCGCCCCCGTTCACATTGTGACTACTGCAACAATGATGGTCATATTGAGTCCCAGTGCTACACAAAGCAAAAACACCTGTGCAAGGCGCGATCATCCTCCTCAGGGACTTCGTCGCACGCACACTCTGGTTGGGGCTGGCCCTCGCCGCCGTGATTCTCAGGGTCTTTGGGAGTTGGACTGGCTTCATGTTCCTTCTGCTGCCACCACCATCGCCAGTCCCTCCGCTACTGTCGCCTCTGTTACTGGTTCCTTCAAGCAGTGGCATCATCGACTTGGTCATCTGTGTGGTTCTCAGTTATCGTCTTTAGTTCGTCGAGGTCTTTTGGGGTCTGTCTCAGGAGATGTCTCTTTAGAGTGTCAGGGTTGTCGTCTTGGCAAGCAGATTCAGTTACCATATTCCCATAGTGAGTCAGTGTCTAAGCGTCCTTTCGATTTAGTCCATTCTGATGTATGGGGTCCGGCTCCTTTCGCTTCGAAAGGTGGTCATAAATACTATATTATTTTCATCGATGATTTTTCTCGTTAGACATGGCTTTATTTCATGACTTCACGTAGTGAGGTGTTGTCTATTTATAAGCGTTTTGCTGCCATGGTTCATACTCAGTTCTCTTCACCTATTCGTGTTTTTCGTGCTGACTCCGCTGGTGAGTATATCTCTAAGATGTTGCGTGGTGTCCTTGCTGAGCAGGGTACTCTTGCCCAGTTCTCTTGTCCTGGTGCTCATGCTCAGAATGGCGTGTCTGAGCGCAAGCATCGTCACCTTCTTGAGACGGCTCGTGCTATGATGATCGCCGCCTCTCTTCCGCCTCATTTTTGGGCCGAGGCTATCTCCACTTCCGTCTATCTCATCAACCTTCAGCCATCTGCTGCTTTGCAGGGTGGTGTTCCTTTTGAGTGTTTGTTTGATCGTTCTCCCGATTATTCGATGCTTCGCTTGTTTGGTTGTGTTTGCTATGTTCTTCTTGCCCCTCGCGAATGCACCAAACTGACCGCTCAGTCTGTTGAGTGTGTCTTCTTAGGCTACAGTGATGAGCATAAGGGCTATCGTTGTTGGGATCCTGTCGGTCGTCGGATGCGTATCTCTCGAGACGTGACTTTTGATGAGTCCCGTCCTTTTTACCCACGCCCATCTTCCTCGTTTTTTTCAGTGGAGGATATCTCTTTCCTCACTTTTCCTGACTCTCCTATCACTCCCGTCGCGCCTGTGCCTATTCGTTCCGCTCCCTCTGTTTCTCCACCCCTCGTCGATTCGCCGCCACCATCTTCCCCGGTCTCCTCACCTAGCATGTCACCGGATTCTCCACCTTCATCTCCGGTGACTTCTTCGTCGCCACCCCCTGATTCTACCTTGGCGATTCCTCCTTCTCTTGTTCCATCTCTTCCTCAGCATTACACTCGTCGTTCACGACCTGTGGATGCTTCCTTGGATGAGTCGTCCTCTTCCTCTCAGCCTACTTATGGCTTGCGTTCTCGTCCTCATCCGCCTATTGATCGCTTTGGATTTCCCACCGCTGGTGCTGCTGTTCTTGAGCCGACTTCTTACCGTCAGGCTGTTGTTCATCCTGAATGGCAGTTTGCGATGGCAGAGGAGATTGCTGCTCTTGAACGCACTGGTACCTGGGATCTTGTTTCTCTTCCTCCCGGAGTCCGTCCCATCACTTGTAAGTGGGTCTACAAGGTTAAGACTCGCTCCGATGGTTCTCTTGAGTGTCACAAAGCTCGTCTCGTGGCTCGTGGTTTTCAGCAGGAGCATGGTCGTGATTATGACGAGACTTTTGCTCCTGTGGCCCATATGACCACTATTCGTACACTTCTTGCTGTTGCCTCTGCACGCCACTGGTCTATATCTCAGCTTGATGTTAAGAATGCCTTTCTTAATGGTGAACTGCGTGAGGAGGTGTACATGCAGCCACCACCTGGGTATTCTGTTCCTGATGGCATGGTGTGTCGTCTTCGTCGCTCTCTCTATGGCCTTAAGCAAGCCCCTCGCGCCTGGTTTGAGCGTTTTGCTTCTGTGGTCACTACTGCTGGTTTTTCAGCCAGTGCTCATGATCCCGCATTGTTTATTCACCTTTCTCCTCGTGGCCGGACTCTTCTTCTTCTCTATGTTGATGATATGGTCATCACTAGGGATGACCCCGAGTATATTGCCTTTGTAAAGGCCCGTCTTAGTGAGCAGTTTCTTATGTCTGATCTTGGACCTCTTCGCTACTTTCTTGGGATTGAAGTCTCTTCTACCTCTGATGGCTTTTTTATATCCCAGGAAAAGTATATCCAGGATCTTCTTGCTCGTGCTGCTCTTTCTGACGAGCGCACTGTTGAGACTCCTATGGAGCTCAATGTTCACCTTCGTGCTACTAATGGTGATCCTCTCCCTGATCCGACGCGTTATCGTCATCTCGTTGGCAGTCTTGTCTATCTAGCTGTCACTCATCCGGACATCTCTTATCCGGTTCATATTCTGAGTCCGTTTGTCTCTGCTCCCACATCGGTTCATTATAGTCATCTCCTTCGTGTTCTCCGATATCTTCGGGGCACGATCTCTCACCGTCTCTTCTTTCCTAGCTCCAGTTCTTTACAGCTTCAGGCCTATGCGGATGCTACGTGGGCTAGTGATCCTTCTGATCGCTGTTCACTTTCTGCTTACTGTGTTTTTCTTGACGGTTCTCTCATTGCCTGGAAGACGAAGAAACAGATTGCAGTTTCCCGTTTGAGTGCTGAGGCTGAGTTGCGAGCTATGGCTCTTTTGACGGCAGAGGTGACTTGGTTACGGTGGTTACTTCAGGATTTTGGTGTTTCTGTCACTACACCGACTATGCTCTTATCTGACAGTACAGGTGCTATTAGCATTGCGCGCGATCCTGTGAAGCATGAGCTCACCAAGCATATTGGTGTTGATGCTTTCTATGTGCGCGCTGCTGTGCAGGATCAGGTTATTGCTCTTCAGTATGTGCCTTCCGAGTCACAGTTGGCGGATTTCCTGACGAAGGCCCAGACTAGAGCGCAACATGGCTTTTATCTCTCCAAACTCAGTGTTGTTCCTCCACTATGAGTTTGAGGGGGGGTGTTAGAGTTATAATATAGGTCATGTACCCCTTTGTATTTATCCCGTTGTATAAGGGGTTTCCTGCATATGTTCCACACCTGTACATGTATATATATATATCGGCCTATGGCCTCATGGGAATACAAGTTGCTTATTCCTAACAGAGGTAACCTGTGCTAATACCTCTGCTATCTTCAAGAATGCTTGGTGGCAGTATCGGAATTACCTGAAGAAAACATACTTCACCGGCAAAGAAACTCATCAAATTCCTTATGTTCTCCTGAGACACATTTACTGGACGATGACTGGGAACGCCTTGTTCTGTACTCGTCCCGAACCAAGAATGTGGTAAGGTCTATGAGCTCATTTTCTATTTTTAAGTACTATATTCTTGCGTCTTACTGTACTCTGTTCATGTAGAACAAGTCCCTAAACCTGAAGAACAACTGTTCTAATTTAAGATTCCATTGCTATCATAGTTCAAAAAAGCGCTAGGCGTTAATTGTGCGTTTTGTCACCGCCTTGCGCTTTACTGACCAAAGCGCATGCTTATGCGCAGTTATGCACAGATTAAGCATAGTTATGCGCAATGCGTTTCGCCAACGCCTAGAGCCTAGGTGCGCTTAAGCGCTCGCTTAGGCGCGCCTTTTTTAACTATGATTGCCATCGTGCACACTGCTTTGCTCTTGTATCACTGTATTTACTCATACAAACTTATTTTTAAATTGAAGGATCCAATCGAAACTGCAATGGCACAGCAGGTATGTTCACACATGTTTCTTTCACAGGCTTGCTCTTATCAATAGCTCTGTTGATTTCAATTTCAATTGTGTATACAGTTGACTTCTCATATCATGCACATTACTAGCATCATAACATAGCCAATAGTGTTGTTGTACATGTAGACCCGTGGCACCCATCTGAAATCTTGTTGTGCCGTGTAGTTTCCCATGCTTTGTATTCTTTCATTGTTGCTTTGTCTTGAACTGATATGATTTGAACCGTGTCTCTATTTTGATTTGGCAAGACAATGCAGTGACCATAGGACATAGATATATGTTTGTTTGATGCTTTTATTATGTACTAGTACTTGGCAATAGAAGACTTGGTAGTTTAATCCTGTCCACCTTACTAATGAACTGGTTCACCGAAATGAGTTTCATATACTAGTACATGCTAAACTGTTATGTGTCTGCTTGTTTCTTCTTTTAGAATGCTGACAGAATATTGGGGAAGAGTGCCTTATTAAGCAATGGTAAAGGAAGTAATGCAGATAAGGTTCAGGATAGTGACACATCCTTGTTGGTCTCCAACAAAGCTGATAAAACGGCTAAGGAAGACTATCTCGAAGACAGTGAGACAACCCCAAAGTCCTGTCTTGGTTTAGTGTTGGAGTTACTGGCCACTACCGCTTGCACAACCTATTCAAACTCACTGTCTGAATCAGTTCGGTTTCTTGAGTCTCAACTACAAGCTGAAAGACATCGATCAGCTGTGCTGCGACAAGAAGCGGAAGGACTGTGGAAGTCCCTGGAGCATTCAGATGCATACTTTCTGGTGCAACAGCAAGCGTTGGAGGATTTTAGCGCCAAACAGGACAAAGCTAATAAGCTTGCTAAGCTTATTGCCAGCATGGTCGATACCACGTTTCTTGAGCTCTTTTGAAGTTGTTTCAGTTATGCTCTTGTTTTGTTGCCGCATTTATTTGCACTGGTGGGCAATTTTGACGGCCAGTGTATGTAATATTTTGCTTTGTTCCCTATATTTTCACTGGTGGCGAACTTTGATGCCCGGTGGATGTAATATGTGTAATAGCGGTAATAGGCTAGCGTTAATTGCTTGCTTATTTATTTCCTTATTGTATTGTTTAGTTGTTTGCTTGTAGTCACTGCAGTTCTTTTTCTGTGTTTTTCTAGTGGCCACAATAACCTATTTTTGGAAACAAGGCCAAAATAATCATGGCAACACACGGGCCGTTGTAACCATGGGCCTCCTGCGGGCCGTATGATCCATGCGCCTTCTACGGGTCGTAGGATCCATGGTCCTTCTACGGGCCGTAGGATCCATTGGCCTTCTATACGGGTCGTACGATCCATGGGCCTTCTACGGGCCGTATGATCCATGGGCCTTTTACGGGCCGTACGATCCATGGGCCTTCTACGGGGCGTATCATCATTTCGCCAATCATGGGTCGTACTATTCATGGACAATAACGGCCCGTTTATCGGCCGTATTTGATAACTCTATGAAAACAGCCCAACGGGTTTTTTTCGACATGAAAACGGCCCAACGTATTAACGGGCCACAAACGGGCCGACTGTAACCACAGACTGAATTTGGCCCACAAGCAGAAAATGACCGTAACGGGCCGTAAGTAACCAAATGCTGAAAATGAGCCCAAGAATAAATGGGCCCTGAGAAGGCCGAAAGATATCATGGGCTGGAAACGGCCCAACGGATTAATGGGCGTTAATGGTGTAAAGTGATACACTGTTCATTACGGGCCAGTTTTACCACGGGTCGTTAAGGGGCCGAGGGTTACTAAGGGCCTCATATGGGCCGAAAGACGTCATGGGCCATACATGGGCCGAAAGTTAAAACGGACTGGAATTATATTGGACGGCCCAGATGACGCTACTGAGCCTAATTCGGATAGGCCGTAAATGGGCCCTGGGATAGCGGGCTGTAAATGGGCTATATGCGAACAGGCCGGTAACAGGCTTGCCGTGGGCCAGCCCGCCACCGTTTGACCAAGTCAAACAGGCCGGCCTTTTCACAGGAATGGGCCTCTGTTGGGCCGTGCCACGTGTCGACGTATCATAAACGCTTTGGGTCCAATGAGTGGATGACATCTGTCCCAACGGTGAGCCGACACGTGTTTCCTCCAGCCAATGATGATTTTACATGTGGAAAATTCCCATTGGTCGGGGCTATTAACGGGTTATCGGATCCAAAACCGGACCCGATAGCTTAACGGCGTTCCGTTACGGTGGATGCCACGTGTCGGTCACCCTTGACGAAAGCACTTCTGTGACGCGCGATTTGTCGTCAAGGAAGTGGACACTTCCGTGATGATAATTTTGATAATGTCATGGAACACTTCTACGACAGCACAGGTATGACTATCTTGATTCTGTCATAAATTTGTCACGGATGTACATGCATGACAGAAAACATGACCTACTGTGACAAACACGCATCATCATGGAAGTGTATTTTTTTGTAGTGGTGGCTCACAGATTACTATAACAACAGTTGCAGGTACAGGTAATGTGATGATCATGACGTGAGAGCGATGTTTACTTGTTTTGAAGTTCTTCTTCTTCTTCGTCGATCTTGGGATAGGTTCCTAGTCGGCAGCCTGGACTAGTAGGGTGGATGTCATTTGAGCTTTTGTTTGTGTTACATCCATAGTCGGATGTTGTTCTCATGTATGATGCTTGATCTATTCATGTGGCATTGTATGCTTTTTGGTGAGTGCATCAAGCTTGCAAAGTGTGCTACTTGATGTTTGCTGTTTTCTGAGACTTAGTGATTTTTGCCAAGTCTGTAACTGTTACATTATGTTACCATGTTAACTTGATGCTACCATCAATTTCATGCATAATCTGGAGATGCCTAGTTGACATGTTTTGATGTCCATATTATGCTCTATCATGCCATGCCATTTGCTGCCTCATATATGTCCTGTAGCATATGTTTGCATTGCCATGAAAATGCCTAAATGATGTTCCAGTTTTCTGTTAACTTCATGATGACATGTTGTGAGCTTGTTATTAATTAATCTATGCCTCGTTTGGAGATGCTCCAGTTACATGATTTGAAGTATGCTATGAATAATTTGTCCACATGCCAAGTTTGTTAATTTTGGACTTCATATGACCTCTGTTCCCAGCTTGTAAACATGTCTACTTGTTGCTGTTCCTGCCATGTTCACTAAATTTCACAAAGTTGAGACCTCCGCCATCGCCGTCGCCATGAATGAGTCGCGCGGGAGAAACTGAATAGGGGATTTGAAGGACGAAACGGCGGGCGCGTGACCTAATACACGGGCGCGGAAACGGCCGTCACCCTCCGTCTAATGGCATCCGTCAGCCCGCGCCACGTAGACCCGACAGGTGGGTCCCACCTGTCGGTTTCGCTGTTTATGCGGCCAAATCAGCCCGTCAGTGCTCCGCGTTACCGATTAGTCTCAGAGTTGGTGGTTTTCTGTGACCTGGCTCAAATCCGGTACTGACCTGTTACCCTAGCCCCAAGTGTGGTGGTTTTGGATAAATAACTCTCTAGAAGTACACACAGTTAATATTACATTCAAGGTAAATTTCGGAAGAAAAATTCAAGCCATGCATTCATGATTAAAGAGAATATAAAGGGGTACTGCAGATTTGATGGTCATCAAAACAACAAATTCCACCAACAAAAATTGGATCAGAACTCAACTGTTCCTTGGACGATCTTGTCATAAATTTTCTTACCTGCTATAATGTCCACATGTGCAATAGTCAAGCATCCCCCGAGCAAACACGCCACCTTCCAAGTCCCATGAAAATGGTGGGGCAGCAACATTGTGAGCACATACAAAGACCAAAAGGGGAAAGAAAAAATAAACAAGACCAGCTAAAGTGCTGAACCATCACTTTCTAATTCTTTGTGGTTGATTAACAGATGGTGATCACATGATGCCACCATGTTTCTCCCAAACAGACCAGCACTTATAATTAATTATCACTGCTATTAACCTAGTAGGGTGCTAATTAAATCCGTTAGCCACGCTGATTCAATTTTGAGCGCACGGTGCAAGAAAGTGGAGACCGGGAGAAAACCGGGTAGGCCAGCGTAGGGTTTAAATACAAACGGCTAGTACACGCATGCATCGCCACCTACACTTCCCTGGCGACATAATGCAATCACATGAACATTTCCCGCCCAAAACCCGGACACCACGTTCCTATACTTGCATGCACATCGATTCTTTGACTTCCCACAGTAACCTTATAGTAGTAACTAAATAATAATGGAGGTACATTTTTATGCGAAAAAAAAACAGAGAAAATTATACATACATGTAGTAAGACACTAGTTTTGTTTCTGGATCAGTTGCACCTGTTCTTACTTCCTCCCTGAGAGGCTGAGAATATAAGAGAGGTTGGTGCACTTAACCAGGGAGGGAGACAAGCTTTTGGCTATCTTTAGCATGGTGTGATAGGAAAGAGAAAAACACACACCAGAAGTGCAATTTCTCCCTCTCCATGTCCCTCCCCATTTTTATCTTCTCCTGGCTCAAGGCCAGCGCAAGGAATTAAAGCAAAAGGGGGGATAGACAGACCGAGGAGGACGAGGAGGAAGAAGAGGAGAAAGCCCAATTAAAGGCAGCTGCAGCAAGGCTGGCCCTGGTGGTGGTGGTGGTAATCTAGATTTCCTTTCTATCTTTAGGAGGAGGAGGGTGGCCGCTTTGGATTTGCGCATTTGCATTGCTCGTGCCCTGTGGAGAGGAAGCAGAGGAGACAGGGCAGGAGGAGGAGGAGGAGGAAGAAGGTGGGGGAGCCAAAGCAGAGGAGCCCTCCCCTGTTTCTTGCTCCTCCCCCTGGTTGGTTCTTGCTCCTCCCCTCGCCTCTTTGTTTCTTTCTTGGTCGACGGCACGGAGCCATGGGGTGCGCCGTGTCCAAGGGGGCGTCGCTAGGGTCGCCGGGGTACGAGGTGTCGTCGGCGTCGGGGCACGAGGTGGTGTCCGGGAGCGCGTCGGCCTCGGCGTCCGCGGCGGTGTGGAGCAGGCCTAGGGATGGGGAGGGTGACGAGGACAAGGGCGCCGCGCGCGGCAACGCCGTCGGTGGCACGGCGCGGCCGGGGAACCTGCACCGGTACATCGAGTGCGAGCAGGTGGCGGCCGGGTGGCCAGCGTGGCTCAGCGCCGTGGCCGCCGAGGCCGTGCAGGGCTGGGTCCCCCTCAAGGCCGAGAACTTCGAGAAGCTCGAGAAGGCAAGCGCCCGCTCCTAGCTCCTCTCGCGGCAATTAGAAAGAAAGAAAGAAAGAAAGCTCATCAATGGCGGGTTGTTGTTGGTGGGTGCAGATCGGGCAGGGCACGTACAGCAGCGTGTTCCGCGCGCGTAGCCTTGAGACGGGCCGCCTGGTGGCGCTCAAGAAGGTGCGGTTCGACAGCGTGGAGCCGGAGAGCGTGCGGTTCATGGCGCGGGAGATTATCGTCCTCCGCCGGCTGCAGGGCCACCCCAACGTGATCGGCCTCCATGGCCTCATCACCTCCCGCTCCTCCGCCTGCATCTACCTCGTCTTCGAGTACATGGAGCACGACCTCGCCGGACTCGCCTCCTCCCCCGACCTCTCCTTCTCCGAGCCCCAGGTAGGCACATTGCATTTCATTGCCTTGTTATCATCACCACAACGGCATCCATCATATTAATTGATGAATTTGGATGCTGCCGGCAGATCAAGTGCTACATGCGGCAGCTGCTGGCGGGGCTGGAGCACTGCCACGCGCGCGGGGTGATGCACCGGGACATCAAGTGCGCCAACCTGCTGGTGAGCAGCGACGGCGTGCTCAAGGTCGCCGACTTCGGCCTCGCCAACGTGTTCTCCACCTCGCCCACGCAGCAGCCGCTCACCAGCCGCGTCGTCACGCTCTGGTACCGCCCGCCGGAGCTCCTCCTGGGCGCCACCGCCTACGACCCCTCCGTCGACCTCTGGAGCGCCGGCTGCGTCTTCGCCGAGCTGCACGCGCGCCGCCCCGTCCTCCAGGGCCGCACCGAGGTGGAGCAGATCCACAAGATCTTCAAGCTCTGCGGCTCGCCGCCCGACGCCTACTGGCACCGCGCCGGGATGACGTCCAACGCCTCCGTCTTCCGCCCGCAGGCCCCCTACGAGAGCCGCCTCGCGGAGACCTTCGGCTCCGCCATGCCCGACGCTGCCTTCCGCCTCCTCGGCGCCCTCCTCTCCGTCGAGCCCGCAGCCCGCGGCACAGCCTCCACCGCCCTCGCCTCCGACTACTTCTCCACGGAGCCGTACGCATGCGAGCCGTCAAGCCTGCCCAAGTGCGCGCCAAACAAGGAGATGGACGCCAAGTTCCGGGAAGACTCCAGGAGGAGGAACAACGCGCCGCCGCCGGCGAAGCGGCTGTCAAGGGCGCACAAGAGCATGCAGGACACCAGCCAGAGGCATCACAGCCACGTCCACGCCGAGGAGTCGCTCCCCATGGAAGTCGACGGCGGCCTGCGGCCCGAGCCGGCGACGGTTAGCAACGATGCCCCGCAGCCGGAGCCGCCGTGCACTAGGCAGATGCCCGGCAGCTGCCAGGAGGAGGAGGACGCGCCGGCGCCGGCGCCGGCGCGGCTCCCCGACCACCTCGCTCTCTCGGGCGGCCCCGTGCAGCTCGCCGCGTCCACCGGCTTCGCTTGGGCCAAGAAGCCCAGAGTGCCGGACGCGGCGACGACCAAGAGGAGCGCCTCCAGGGGACCAAGGAGTACCACCACCCACGGAGGCGACGCGGCAAGCGCAAGAACGACGGCCGGCGCCACCACAGGTCCATACGAGGCGGAGAAGCAGGAGATGATCAAGCAGTGGGCGCAGGTCGCAGAGGCGTTCACCTCATCCGAAGCCTACAACAGCAGGTCCACCAGGGAGCCATTGGACGCCAAGCAGCTCAAGACCAGCAAGGTCAGTCACACTCGCACGCTCACCATCCTACTCCACACAGCAACCCACACCAAAATCTCTTGCAAACACATGGTTGTTTTGTTTTGATCATCTGGAGCTGACGAGCTGTCTCATTTTCCCTGGTTTCATCAGAAGCACAAGGGGAAGATGCAGAGGGTGGACTACTCAGGGCCGTTGCTGTCGGAGACGCGGCGCGTCGACGAGTTCCTGCAGAGCCACGAGCAGCGGATCCGGCGAGCCGGCCGCCGCCGGTCGTGGTTCCACAAAGGTGATCGATCGAACACCCCACACAATGAAATGCATGCCTGCAGGCTAACCAATTCCTCTGAAACCGCCATTGCTAACCTCATTCTTCTTCTTTTTGTCGACAGGACAAAAGAGGGAGCAGCAGCACTGAGACTGAGACCGAGGGAGAGGCACGCACGCCATGATCACACATGCTAGACCCCGTGTAGAAGGCTCGAATTTTTCCCCTTTGACTCTTGCGGCAATTGACTGTTTGCTGCGAAATTCCTACGTTTCAAACGGAATGGTTACCATGCATTCAGTTCAGGCTTCTGTATAGCAAGATTGTATAGAGCTGCAGATCACAATAACGCATCTATGCACTGTAGCTTCCACTTCTTGTCACCTCCCATCTCCTGCATTCTTCCATCGCTAGCTCAGCCGGTTGTGCCTTGCTAATGCCCTCTTATTTTTGAAGAAACGATAAAAAAAACACGCCGTGCTGATGCCTGGGAATTGAGGCCAATGCTGCACTGGTTTGTGCTTTGCTCACTTCATTGCTGTTGTTGGTAAGGCAGAACATCTGACTCTGTTTTCCCTTTTCTTTTCTTGTACACAATGGAGGTAGGTACTACTCCCCGTCTTATTCCTGGACTAGTACACAGAATCAAATCTTACTAGAGAAAATCATTGCAAACACGTAAATAAGACATCAATGTGGAAATCATCTTCTGCTCGGGATAATCAACAATCATGCACTAAACCAAAGACTGGGTCTAGCTTTCAAATTTGGTTGACCATAATTTGTTGCCTTGTCAATTCCTTTTACGAAAATTGCTCTTAGCCGTAACGAACCTAGTCAAAAAGATATCAGAGGGAATTTTTTTTGTCTTGAGTGGAACTGCAAAGGTAACATCAAATATAAAGGAGTATTAAAAAGGGATTGAAGATTTACGATGTGCTCACCTGTTCATGAACTGGCCGATGTGAAGTCACGAGGCCTGTGCTCCATTTAGATGTCTATGTACTGGATGGATCCCTAATTCCCTATTGAATTGGGCTGGAATACTAATTCAGCAAAGAAAAGAAAATGAGCATGAATACGAGTTCGCTTGTTTGGTTGTTCACTTAATTGGCTCAAAATGGAATTAATCCTAGCGAGGATTCGATACCAAATCCTGTTTACGTGAGTATGAAGATTATGCTTTGTCCTATATGCCTCAAAACAAAATATGTACAGTCCATGACTACAATTGAATAATTATTTAGGAATTGAAAATAAAGTTTAATTCTGAAATGCATCACCACGGCAAAAAAAAAATGTTCACACAACAACAATAATCCTCTTGTGACAACAAAGCACAAATTCTTGCATGACATCAACTCTTAACACTAGTTCATAGATAGGTTCAAGTTCGACAGGACATACACAAACATACACGTATCAGCAAAGCATCAGTTGGATAACTTCAAGGCAACATTAATAGCCATGCTTTCCTCGAGATCATGGGCAGCTCTATTAGAGCATCAAACAGATGCTCATTAAGAATCAGCTTCCCATAAGACCGCAACCTATCAGGTTCAGCCAAATCTAGTATCAACTGAAGTGTCGCAAGTATTTCGTGCTAGTCTTGGGCGGTGAAAACGGATCAACAGGACATGCAAACGCAACGTTAAGGGGATCAAGGTATACAACCTTGTTCCATCTTGGTGTGATGACATCATGACAATTAAACTGAGATCTACAACTACAAGAGTTCATTATGCTTTTGATTTTCATCGCCGCTATTGACTCGATAAGTTGAGATCCAAGGTTGATGCCAAACAAATTAGCTTAAGAAAGAAAGAAAAAACACGAGGACATCCACATTTGGGATGCCTGACGGCAGCATCTCCACAATCCTACCACCTACCCTATAACTATGACCATTGACCATAATACAGCGATCGGGCGACATGTAATCGAATAAAGATGCAAGAGTCCAAGACAACACCTTTAAGATGGAATCACCACCCACACCCCAATGTTAGTTGGTCCAATTTGAAGTCAAACATGCGGCTATGATCCCTAAAGTAGATATACGGGCCAAGACCTTCAACAAGGACACAATGCGCAGACGTTGATGCTGCCTAATTTAATCAGAAGCCAAAAGTTATGGATTTCTTTGCCTAGAGAGAATATAACCTCGATATAGAGGGGGACAACAACACCGCACTTGCGTCGCCCGACTATCGTTGCTCATCTCTTAAGTGTTGCCACGAGCGGTCGAGCTGCGATGCAAACCACTGATCTAGGGGTCGTCGTACCGACCGTGCCGGCACCCGATCTGTCAATTTCCGTCACCATTGACTAGGAGCGAGAAGTGACACCCTGAACCAACTCCCACGCCACGAAGCGAGAGGAAGGGCTCGCCCCCGCCGCCGTTGCTATGCGAGCTTTGCCCATAAACGCTCACAACGCCGTTAAGGGAGATTCCACCCCCCCCCCTCGTGTCGCCCTTGTTGAGAGTGACACTAGGCTGCTTCAGATTCTTTTTGTATTATATGATTTATTTAGAATAATATGGTTATATAGCCATCACCCGATGAAAAATCCATAATATGCCCTTCAATGGTTGGATCCTACAAAGGAGACAAATATTGCGTTGGAGGACCATTGTAATTGTTCGGGCATTGCGAAAGGCGGGTTTAAGTTAAAAATCACCGATATGGGTTGATGCGCTATGAAATTTTTCTTTAAATAAATTTGTTGTGTTCACCCTTGATGTTTGCAATGGTAATCAATGCCCTAGGTATGACCCTACTTAACCTCACGGTGGGAGATAGGAAAAGACACATACCTTTGGTCCATATGAGGGACGTCAATCTCACGTTTCACGCGAAGGGATTCGACCTACTCAGCGCTACCCACTCGGCGTAGGTTTCATGGAAGCTAGAGTCTGCGATTGAAGCGATCGATAAACTAAACTAGTTTGTAGAAAAACGAGCATTAGTCGTTTTTCCAAATACTCATTTTTCTGGTTTATGGGAAACCAAGTTTTCCTTATCCCGAGATTTGATGGACCAACCAAACATAGTTTTAGGTGGTTAGAATCCTAAACGTGATTAGTGGAAACAGGTTTGGTATAAATCCCTTATCCAAACAACTCCAGAGGTTTAGCTCATTCCAGTCACATTTCGTGTTATTTGCCCCAACATAACCTTGCCCTCGGATATCTTTCATTTAACCCATTGGTGTCCTAGTCAATAATGAGTTGAATGTGAGAGATATCAAAGGGCAAGGCTATGATGGAGCAAGCAACATGAGATGCGAGTGGAATGGGCTAAAGGCTCTAATTCTCCAGAAGTTTCCTTATACATATTATATTCATTGTCTAACTCATCAGTTGCAAAAAACGTTTGTTGCTACTGCAAATAGTGTACATGAAGTGCACAATTTTTTCCAACATGCAAATTTTATTATAAATAATGTTAGTGCATCTCCCAAATGCAATGATGAGCTACTAGAATATAAAGCCACTAAAAATGCAAGAGAGATTTAACTGGTAGAGGTTGTCACGAGAAGAGGGGCAGATCAATTAGGATATTTACAAAGGGCCAAAGACACAAGATGGAGTTACCACTACAAGTCAATCAAAGACTTCTGTTTGCTGCAATTGTTTTGGTGCTAAGAAGTGTAGCAAATGATCACACACCAACATAAAACTTAAGATATTGCAAATGTGTTAGATCGTATTTCTAACACAAATGTGTTGCTTGCTAAACTGAGAGAATATAGATGGAAACACAAGATTTATGTTCTGGATATGGTTCAATAGAATTTCTCTTTTCCTACATCCCTGAGATTGTTAGAGTGATTTAGTCACTTAATTACATACAGACTTACTCATTAATTTATGAATGTTGATGTCATAAAGTCTTGAAATAAGCATGATAACACCACATATATCCATCATTACAAAGTAGATGTATTTAAACGTTGCAATACATCATTAAGTGGTAGAGTTGAAGGATTGATTCAGTTCTAGAGTAACTGAGCTTCTGAATCTTTGTTCATCCTTGGGTCCGAGACATGAAACCTACGGCAAGTCAAAGATATGCAGCCTAGTGGAGGAAATCTATCCTGCTGATTTTCTTAGTCAAGAAAGAGACCGGTTGGAGTTTGAGCCACAACATTTCAAACTTGATACATTCAGCCATCAAGAGACCATAACCTGCAAACCAATAGATGATTTGACAAAAGGAATAGTTAAGTTGGCAAATCTTCTGATATCCAATGGTTGAGAGGTTATTAAGTGTAACATCCCAACATTTGCATTTTGGTATGTTATGATATAGCTATGCATACTTACATGTCATCTTGCGTTCGAGTGCCATTTGAATTTGGGTTCCCATTTGAAGTTCTTTTGAAGTTTAATTTGAATCCCTTTTCTTCTCTGAGTTAAGACTTCTCCATGTTCTCTCATAATTACAAAATATATGAGTGAAGGAACATGACCCTTGAAAACCAGAGACAAATTTGGAAAAACATTTGAGAAAAAAAACAAAAAAATATTTGGAAAACATTTAAAAATCAAATTCCTCTTCTTTTTGGAATTAAAAAAATTAGAGTATTTAATTTTGCTATGAAAAATAGTTCATATTTTTTATGTTTTATTTCAAGATTTTTGATATAAATTTTGCATCCTACAAAGTTCATTTTCTTTTTCTTTCTTTTCCATTGATGTTTAAAAAAACGCAAATAGCCCACGGGAGGCCCAGCCTACCTCATGAGGTCGTCCTCAACCTCATGACTGGGCATTCCAGATCGCCACCACACGCCATGGTTGCGCGATCCCCGCGCCCCGGAGCCCCCTTTCCTTCCTCCCCTCACCGTAGGAAGCTTCCTCCATGCCCCGCACCTTCCTTCCCCACCTCCCCGCACCTGTATGACCATCAAGGCCGAGATCTTCGCCCGCCGGAAATCCAGTAATAGCCGGATTTTTCTCGGCTTGCCGCCGCGCCCTCGGCCCTCCCCGCCCCTATATAAAGCCACCCAAGGTACCTCTCATTCCCCTCAACTGATTTCCCCCTGGGTAGCCCCCCTTCCCCCACTTCACAGTCTACAAGAACTCGCCAGAGTTCGCAAACTCCGGCGGCTTCTCCACCGCCGCCCGAGGCTCGATTGGCCCTGCCTCGGCCTCTCCTGAAGTTGTTGCGATGCCCTCTTCCCTGTCCCATGCTCGCCTTCCTCCCACAGTCACTGCATCATCGGATCCGAGTTCGTTTCCGTCATCTTCCCAAACTCCGGCGACTAACCCTCGTGGGCTCCATTAAAATCCCGTAGTTCAATTTTCAGAAAATAGCCAATCTTAAAAAAAAAGTGTACCTCCTAATCTACTGATCCAAATGGAGTGATTCCAATTGCTATGGTTACATAAAATTGTGTAGTTTCTGTTGGATCCAAAAGTTCTATGTGTGAACCTTTTAAATACATATTTGAACAGATTTATTTCAAACACCAATTTGGACATAACTTTTATTTAAAGATAAGTTTTCAATTGATTCTTTTTGTCATTGTTTCCTATATGTTTTGTTTATCCAGAGAGTAATAAAAATAATTTTTCAAGACTATTTTAGATCTGTTTTGATCAGTTTCAAATCTGAACCTATTAGGCTTGTATTAATGAAAAGAAAATTATTTTCTTTTACTTTTAAGTAATTCTTTTTGCCACTTTAATTTAATTACACTAAAGTTTCTGTTAGTTAACAGTAATAAAAATTTATTATTAATTAAAATTATTTTTGTTCAATTCTAAGTTGATTCTTGTTTAGGCCATAACTTTGGATCTACAAAAACTTTTCAATTGATTTTTTTTGCTAATTGAAGTTTTAATAAAATACTTTTTGTTAATATAATAATATTAAGTTTTACCTTCTGTTAAACTTTTATTTTAATCAGAACTATTTCTATTTTTGTTTGATTAGAACTTAAGTTTTCCCTAAGTTTTATAAGATTTCTTTTAACTTTTCTTTGGTTTTTCTTTAATGTTTTCCTGTTAGTTTTACTTGTTGAATTCCTTTGTGTATGTCATTGTTTGCTTCGTTACATTATCAGGAGTGCGAAGCTTGCTACTATCGGTCGTTAGAGTTTGAAGGGCATCACCAAGGCAAGTCACATTTGATCATATTTTTGGCAATACCCATGATTTTATTGCATTAGATGCAAACTTTCCAACATGTCATCAAGTAGGTAATATTGAACTTGTCCTTGAGTGGTATCATGAAGTAGGAAACCCCACACCCCTGTTACCAATGCCCAGGAAACAATGAACTTATTAAGTTGCTACGCTCTAGTAAACGGGGATTGGTTGAGTGATACATGGAGTTGTGAGTGTGATATAAAATTTTGATCAAGACTAAAACCTCAAGATTTCAAGACTTCAAGACCAAGAATTCAATATACCTCTAGGTCGAATGGTTGAAGGGCACCCTGGAGTACGAGTGGATTCCCAGTGAGCTGGAGTAGGCCAATTATCATGAGGACTTGTCGGTTTTCTCTGTATGCAAAAACTTAAACTTAGAGCCACCACAGCCACATTGCATATAGTGATAGTATTTTTATCTGTTTTCTCTATGATTTTGCCAGCATATTCAAAATGTTGACCTACACGACTGCAACTTATCATATTGCAAAGATATTTTCCAACGAGGAGTAAGGTCTACGTTCTATGCTCGGTGTTGCCCTTGGAGTCGGATGGACTCATCTACCTTTGTCGCTTCCACAGTAGTTATATCTCATGAGTTAGCCTTTAGCCAATTTATTATTATTGTAATAAAGACTCGATATGAAATTTTAGATGTAATAAAGCATGTGATTGAACTTTGATATATACACTGATGTACTGTGTGTGCTAGCACGATCCAGGGATAGCAAAGATACATAAAGACTTGAACTTTTCGGGTCGGGTCGCTACATAAATGTTATCAGAGCACACGCTGGCCGTACGACGTGACCAATAGGATTGGAAACCATTAGAAAGAAACTATTTTACTATATGCTTTAATTATCGTATTCTCGTCTATTCATTTCTAACTCTTATCCGATCTCAATGTTTTAGATGGCTATCACCTATACCCCAGTCATCATCACGGAGTTTTGCCAGCCGGACGAGACGATGCCCTTCGAAAAGCAGCTGGTACAAGTCGTCAAGGAGCTGAAGATAGCTCTGCCCACCATCACCAAAACCCTCATCAAGATCATTCTGGAAGACCCACGCTGGAAGATTGAAATTCACATTCTTGTAAGGACTTTTGGAAGACCATAGAGCCAATAAACTTCCATTTTATTGCTCCCACCTGGCTCCTCGGTAGGAATGTTTCCGCTCACTGTGCACTTGGACGCATCCGTGAAGAATACAATGAAGAGCTCTTCGCATCAGATCTTACCATGGTCTCCCGCAGAAGGCCAGATGGAGAAATCGTCCGCACAAGGAATGATGAATCCATCATCTCCTACGTCCAAGACCTGGAGGTGCATATCAGGACCCTGGAGCGACAGACGCACCGCAGCACGAAGAAGGTCAAGCAGCTGATGATTCGTGAAGTGGAGCTTGAAGATGAACTGGAGGAAGTCCACTATGATCATGAGGATGAAGTCAGTGCTCTTCAGGAAAAGCTTGAGGAATTGAAGCTTCAGCTTGCCAAAGCAGAGGAGAAGCTGGACCAAGGAGAACACCTCCAAAATGATGATAGTTATGCAGACTACGTGTGCAACGATGACGATTATGAAGAGAGTACAACTAAAGGAGGCGGAGTCATTGACATTTCCTCTGAAGAAGACAACTAGTTTCGACCACCATGTTATCTTAAATTTCTGTTTATCGTCTAGACCGATGTTGAAAATTTAAGATAACATGGTGGTCAAAACTAGCTGTCTTCTTCAGAGGAAATGTCCATGAGTCTGCCTCCTTCAGTTGTACTCTCTTCATAATCGTCATCGTTGCTCACGTAGGCTGCATAACTGTCACCATTGTGGA
This sequence comes from Triticum aestivum, assembly GCF_018294505.1. Lineage (NCBI taxonomy): Eukaryota > Viridiplantae > Streptophyta > Magnoliopsida > Poales > Poaceae > Triticum > Triticum aestivum. The sequence continues at coordinate 95,351,911 of NC_057808.1, forward strand.
GGTGTTCTCCCTTGTCAGGCTTCTCTTCTGCTTTGGCATGCTGGAGCTTCAATTCCTCGCCCTTTTCCTGAAGAACACTGACTTCATCCTCATGCTTGTAGCGGGCTTCCTTCAATTCATCTTCAAGCTCGACTTCATGAATAATCATCTGCTTGACTTTCTTCATGCTTCGGTGCATCTGCCACTGCAGGGTCCTGATATGCACCTCCAGGTCTTGGACGTAGGAGATGATGGAGTCATCACTCCTTGTGCGGACGATTTCTCCATCTGGTCTTCTGCGGAGACCATGGTAAGATCTAATGCAAAGAGCTCTTCATTATATTCTTCATGGATGCGTCCAAGTGCACAGTGGGCAGCAACATTCCTGTCGAGGAGCCAAGTGGGAGCAATAAAATGGAAGTCTATTGGCTCTGTGGTCTTCCCAAAATTCCTTCCAGGAATGTGAACTTCAATCTTCCAACGTGGGTCTTCCAGACTGATCTTGATGAGGGTCCCGATGATGGTAGGCAGAGCTATCTTCAGCTCGTTGATGACTTGTACCGGTTGCTCTCTGAAGGGCATCGTCTCGTCGGGCTAGCAAAACTCCGTGATGATGACTAGGGCATAGGTGATAGTCATCTAAAACGTTAAAATCGGAGAAAAGTTAGAAATGAACAAATGGGAATACGAGAATTAAAGCATATAGTAAAATAGTTTTCTTCCTAATGGTTTTTAATCCTAGTGGCCACGTCCTACGATCAGAGTGTGCTCCGATACCATCTCTGTAGCGAACCAACCCAAAAAGGTAAGTCTCTGTGCATCTATGCTATCCCTGGATCGTGTTAGCACACACAATGTCTCTGTGCATCTATGATATCCCTGGATCTTGTTAGCACACACAATACATTAATGTATATATCAAAGTTCAATCACATGCTTTATTACATCAAAAATCTCATATCGAACCTTTATTACAATAATAATAAATTGGCTAAAGGCCAACTCATGAGAGAAAACTACTGCGGAAGCAACGAAGGTAGATGAGTCCATCTGACTCCAAGAGCAACACCGAGAACGTAGACCTTACTCCTGCCGGAAAATACCTCTGCAACATGATAAGTTGCAGCCGCGTACGTCAGCATTTTGAATACGTCGGCAAAGTTACAGAGAAAACAGATAAAAATTGTATCACTATATGTAATGTGGTTGTAGCGGCTCTAAGTTTAAGTTTTTTCATAAAAGCTAATTCTTTCCTACTCAAGAGGAAAATTAATTACCACAAATTAATGTCATTAATGAGATATTTCCGCCAACCAAATTCTCATAACCCAGTTACAATTAAATCCAATTATTTTATAATAAATGTGTCGAGAGTCCCTGATAGTTCCAATTCCAGAGGCTCAAGTTGTCCATAATCGAGAACACGGCTAATTGATTGGTTTAATACTCCACAGAGTTTTGTGCACTTTCCCCACAAGATTTGATCCCTCCTTTTACGTCCTTGCACTGCTGTTGTTTAAGAACAGAAAGATCAAAACATGGTCTTTCGGAGAGTTTCCCTGAGCCACTGACAGTGCCCATCCAATCCTACCATTTGTCTACATCTGGTAGCACTGTCCGGTGAGAGTCACAACTAAGATCAACCAAGTCAGAGCCCATATTGACTTGTAGTTGCAGTATCCATCCGCCTCTTTGAGTCTGGGTGGAACTTTCGTCATCATAACTGGCCTACTCCAGCTCGAAAATCCACTTGTACTCCAGGGTGCCCTTCAACCATTCCACCCAGAGATATATTAAAGTCTTGAAATCTTGAGGTTGTAGTCCTGATCAAAATTTATATCACACTCATAACTCACATATATCACTCAACCAATCCCTGTCTACTAAAGCGTACCAACTTAATAAATTCATCGTTTCCCGGGCATTGGTAACAAGGGTGTGGGGTTTCATACCTCATAATACTACTCAAGAACAAGTTCAATATTATCTACTTAATGCATGATGGAAAGTTTGAATGTAATGCAATAAAATCATGAATATTACCAAACATATGATCAAATGTGACTTGACTTGGTGATGTCCTTCAAACTCTAACGACTGATAGTAGCAAGCTTCGCACTCCGGATAATCTAACGAAGCAAACAATGACATGCATAAGCAATCATACTAACAATGAAAGGAATTCAACGAGTAAAATAACAGGAAAACAATAAAGAAATCCAGAAGAAAAAACAAAGAAAAATTAAAAGAAATTTTACAAAACTTAGGTAAAACTTAAATTCTAATCAAACAAAAACATAAATAGTTTTCTGATTAAAATAAAAGTTTAACGAAAGATAAAACTTAATATTATTAGATTAATAAAATGTATTTTACTACAAATTTAATTAGCAAAAAGAATCAATTGAAAAGCTTTTGTAGATCCAAAGTTATGGCAAACAAGATTCAACTTAGAATTGAACAAAACTAATTTTAATTAATTATAAAAATTTATTACTGTTATCTAACAAAAACTTTAGTGTAATTAAATTAAAGTTTAAAAAAATAACTTGAAAATAAAAGAAAATAATTTTCTTCTCATTAAAACAAGCCTAACAGGTTCAGATTTGAAACTGATCAAAATAGATCTAAAATAGTCTTCAAAAATTATTTTTATTACTCCTCTGGATAAATAAAACATATATAAAATAGTGGCAAAAAGAATCACTTGAAAACCTATTTTTAAATAAAAGTTATGCTCAAATGGGTGTTTGAAACAAATCTGTATTTAAAAGGTTCAAACATAGAACTTTTGGATCCAATAGAAACTACACGATTTTATTACTGTAGCAATTGGAATCACTCCATTTGGATCAGTAGATTAGGAGGTACGATTTTTTAAGATTGGCTATTTTTCTAAAAATTGAATTACGAGATTTTAGTGGAGCTCACCGGGGTTAGTTGCAGGAGTTGGAAGATGGCGGAAACGAAATTGGATCTGATGATGTAGTGATTCCAGGAGGAAGGCGAGCATGGGACGGGGAAGAGGGTGTCGCAGCAACTTCAGGGGAGGCCGAGGCAGGCCAACCGAGCCTTGGCGATGGAGAAGCCGCCAGAGTTTTCGAACTCCGACGAGTTCTTGCAGACCGTAGGGTAGGGGAATGGGGGCTCCCGAGGGGGAAATCGGTCGAGGGGAATGAGTGGGACCTCGGGGGGCTTTATATAGGGGCGGGGAGGGCCGAGGGCGCGACGATAAGCCGAGAAAAATCCGTCCGTTACCAAATTTCCGGCGGGCGAAGATCTCGGCCTTGATGGCCATAAAGGTGCGGGGAGGCGGGGAAGTAAGGTGCGGGGCGTGGAGGAAGCTTCCTACGGCTAGGGGAGGAAGGAAAGGGGGGCCCGTGGCGCGCGGATCACGCAGCCATGGCTTGTGGTGGCGATCTGAAACGCCCAGTTGTGAGGTTGACGACGACCTCGTGAGGGAGGCTAGGCCTCAGGTGGGCTATTTCCGTTTTCTTTAAACAGCGATGGAAAAGAAAGAAACAGAAAATGAAAATGAATTTTGTAGGATACAAAATTTATATCGAAAATCTTGAAATAAAACATAGAAAAATATGAACTATTTTTCATAGAAAAATTAAATACTTTTAAAATATATTTTTTGAAAATTCCAAAAAGAATAGGAATTTGATTTTCAAATTTTTTTGTTTCTATTTTTTTCAAAAAAAAAATCCAAATTTGTCTCTGGTTTTGAAGGGTCATGTTCCTTCACTCATATATTTTGTAATTATCAAAGAACATGGAAAAGTCTTACCTCGGAGAAGAAAAGGGATCAAATGAAAACTTCAAAAGGACTTCAAATGGGAATCCAAATTTAAATGGCACTCAAATGCAAGATGGCATGTAAGTATGCATAGCTATATCATAACATACCAAAATGCAAATTTTGAGATGCTACATTAAGATTAGTGATAACTTTTCAGTGTCAACTCAACAAAAGAGTAAGCCATTTCTACTATGAAACTTGTGAAGACACGACTTCTAACTAAAATAGGGGACACTTTTCTTCGCCATTGCATCATAGTCTATATAGAGAATGTACTAGCAGAAGTTCAATTCTGAAAAGATATCCGAGACTGTTGATCTTCGTAGTCGTAATGCTCCTAGTTCCCCCCTCCCTCCAAAGTTTTGGCTCCATTCTTGACCACATTTGCTCCTAGTTCCCCCCTCCCTCCAAAGTTTTGGCTCCATTCTTGACCACATTCCCAATTGGATTTGTGGTGTTGCGTTGGTTCCTCATTTGAATCGACGACAGTCAGCACATGTTCTAGTAAATTCATACTCTTCCAAGATTAGTTGATAGGGGCCCTCAAATATACAAAAACACCTACACCATCTTGCTTTCCAGGAGGGTGTTGCCAAATTTGAACATCATGATCAACTTGGGCATTAACTTTAGTAGGATTAAGGCTGTCATCTTTGCTAGCTTGCGACATCGTTTATATATTTGTATTAGCATCATGTTCGCACGGCTGATAGCTTGAATCGATTGGCTTGCAAAAATTATGAATTGATCTGGCTCTCTTTCTGTTCATATTACACACACAACCACATGCATGTGAACAAACTGAAATTTCCTAATTAGTTTTGGTTGTTTGTATTTTCTTACAATTCTACATCCATAATTTAGAAGTCACAGATTTAATCTGCATGACTGGTCTTTGGAGTAAACTAACCTTTCTTCCTTGCCTCTTCGCCGCTCATCCTAACCGGCCGGCCACGCGCCCGTGCAGCTGTTGTCTCTGGATCGCCACCCCCTTCTTCCTCGATTCTTGGATCAACTGGAATCGATACAGGCAAGTAGCCAGATAGGGCATGGGCATGTCTGATCGAAAGCGTCGGCGGCGGCAGAACGAAGAAACAGGGGCGATCTGAGTGCCGACTGCGTGCGTGCGTGCGTTTCCAGGGGACAAGTTCCTGGCCCTTTATATTCTTCATCAATGGTGGGCTTTGGCCTGGGAGATTTTGTCCTGCCAGCTCCTTCGACGCCACAGATGAGATGGGCCACTATGCGACAGACTATCGGATAATGGTCAAAAGTGCCCCCCCCCCCCCGGCGCAATTTGGGCTAGCCCATGTGTTCTTTCTCTTTTTTCCTCAATTTGTTTTATATTTTTCTTTTTCTTTTGCTTTTTTAAACTCCATAAAATGTTCAATATTTCAAAAAAACGAGCTTATTAATTTTTATTTCAGAAATGTTCATGAATTTTCAAAAAAAATCGAGTTCCAAAAATGTTAATGCATTTTAAAAATGTTTCAAATTTCAAACTATAATTTTTTTAAAGTTCTATGATTTCAAAAATGCTCCAAATTTTAAAAGTGATCGCAAACTTTAATTTTTTTTCCCAAAATTCAAATATGTTTCAAAACTAAAAAAACTATCAATTTCATCTTTGTGCCTGGCGTGCACAAGACGTTCGAGTTGGTCGCCGTTGTCATGATGTCGAAGTCGTCGTCCTCCTCTGTGTCAACGGTGTTTGCATGGCGTTGTTGGGGTCCACCATGTAGACCAATGTCGGGACCACTGCCAAGCCGGCTGTTAGGAGTGCCTCCGAGCAGCTGCTCAAGCCTTTGTCCTCGTCGGACTCTTCCTCACCCAAGATCTGGTGAAGCGACTCCACCGTTTCGACGAAGTGAGAGGTGGATGGGAAGTTGAAGATTTTCGTCGACTCCTTGACTAGGCCTTCAACAAAGTTGGAGGTGTCAGATCGTGAACATGGGTCTCATCGCGCTAGTCGATGACGAACTCCAAATTCCCAAAGATGTGAACCTGGCCTTCGACAAGGGGAGGGGAAAGGCTGACTCACCCCGTCGAGTCAGCGATGAAGCTCATGACGCCTAAATACAAAGATCCGGCCCTGAGCATAGACGCAACAAATTATGCTAGATCCCATATGAATCTTGTTTCCAACAATTGCACCCCACGCCTGGAGGCTGGAGTGCCATTGTCAGATTGGAATCTAACAGATCCCTCGATAGGGTACCGCAACATTCGGATGACCGAGTTGGCAAACCCAGAGGCAAAGTTTACCCCGGTTCAGGCCCTCATGGTGATGGTAAAACCCTAGTGATTGTTCATAGGGTGCACAAGCACAATGTACACAGATGTTCGTATGTGTATCGAGGGAGTGAAACTATGAGATGTAAGATACCTAACGACTAGCTCGACCTCGCCTTATAAAGGAAGACGAGATCTAGGGTTACAAGTTTCCTAGTCGGCTAAGGCAATTGAAGAGTCATGGATCTATGGTTCGGCGTGTCTTAACGGCAAGCCGAATTCTTCCTTTGGTGGAGGCCATGGGCTGGGTAGAAGGCATGGCCTGGGGAGGCGAGGGCTTTACTAGGTCTGGTGGGCCGATTTCTGGTGCCCTGGATACCGCGGATTCATGGCATCGTCAGTTTTGGTGGAAAGACAGCTACACTATTTTTCCCTCAAAAATAAAAAGACAGCCACACTATTTTTTCCCCTTAAAACAACTCCCGTTGGATTCTAGTTTGAGATAACTGGTGTCAGTTATACTAGCATTTTAGCATCAAATCTTCAAGATTTGGATTACAAAAACTCAGATATATATATTGATGATAGCTACGTCCAGAACTAGTTTCAGAATGAGATGTTGATGGAGGTTGGCATATAGCCTCATAACAAATAATGTACATACAATATGATATTAGAAGATAGAGAAGAGATAAATTGAATAAATAAACCAATAAGGCTGTCCAGATAGCATCATCAACTCCTGATTCGCGGGGTTCACAGATTCGAAGTTGACCCACATATCCAGATTGTTAATGAACATGACTATATACGCATGTTTTTACATAACAACATTGTGGGTTGCGGCAGGACCGTTCATCTTGCAGAGCAGCGCAACCCTTCCAAGCACACATAGCAAAGGGAAGGTCATCAATCCTCAAGGGTCAGAACTTGTGAGCACCTGGAAATGGTTTTGAGGTCCTGACTGAGACTTCAGGTTTAACTTAGCACACCCAGGTCACGTGTCAGTCGTCGTCGCAAGGAAGGAGTGTTGGTATTTGTCCATGATCGACGAAATCAAGCCGGTTTAGCCTTACACTGCACAGGACACTCTCAGGGAGTTCTTCCTGCTTCTGGGCCTGCATGACACACGCTCAACATGTTCAGTTCATCGACAAGTTATATCCCCCCTAGCAACTTATCAAGAAGAATGGGTTATCATGCTACCTGTATAGTCAGACCCAGATCGATTACACCATGTTTCAGCCGTTCCCGGAAAGCTTCGAGCCCTTTCCTCGATATGAAGCTAAACCGGTGCACATCTAGGTCTATCTCCAAGTAATTTGGTCCCTGTATGTATTAAACCCATATGTTATATAGGAGTGGAGATGCTAGAAAAAACTAAAAAGATGGCATGCATCAAGAAAATGTCACGCACCACATAGAAGTTGTGTTGAGGCCGTGACAGAACTGGCTTTTCATTATAAGCCTGCACAAGTTTCCTCTCCGCAGAACTCAGATTCATATCATCTGGGTTAACCAACCCAGTCAATATTTTCAATCTTTCCCTGTAAGGAACAGTTGAGTCTAATGGAAACCCTTTGACCTTTTCTACCTCATCGCTTACAAGTCTCTGTAAATAAGACAGAAGACAGAGATTCAGGGCATATCAGTCCAGGTCATCAGGATTATCAAGCATCAGTTGTCTGCGAACAAAGACGGCGCCTGACGTGAGAGAAATTTTACCTTGATACTCTCATAGAAGTGAGGAGAAATGTCTTTCTCAAAGTTGTCGTTCAGTTTGAAATACAACACTAGGTTAATCCCTTCCCCGTCGCTGTCACCAAGGAAGATAGCAGTCGGATATGTAGGCATCTGGGTGCAAAATACATACGCATTAGTAATCAAGCATCCTAAAAGTTTAGGGGAAACCAGCGAGTTCTGACTATCATACCTGAATATTTACGATAAGTAAAGAAGGAACTTTCTCACTTGGCCTTATAGATGGTAGCTCAATATGCTGGGCAATGTGATGTATTTTCCTTGGTGACATGAACATGTCCACGCCGATTGGAGTATATGGAGAACTTCCTGGGGCAGCTGCCTTCTTTTTGTCTCTACATGAAAGTTATACAAATTAAAACCAAGTTCATGTACTAGAAAAACACAAAACAAGACAAGCAAAGGGTGTACCAACTCTTACCTGAAAAAGCTGTCTCCGCGTAGCTTGAAGATCGAAGGCTCAAGAATGGACCAACAACCTTCTGATATTTTCTCGCTCGCTTGAGGAATCAATAGCCCGGCTCTTGGACGAATCAAGTACCTCCTAGAGCCTGCGGATAGAGATTCAACATCAACCATATTTCTGAAAACTGCCTCTAATGTAAAAAAAGGTAAAATACATCAGAGAAGAACTCACATATTTCAGTAGTTTGCTCCCCATCAAAAGATGTCCTCGTGAAAGAGAGCCTGACAACTCCTGACTTCTTCTTTTGGCCCCGTGGGCTCGCCACTCCCAACGGCTGAACCTTATTAGCATGACGAGGCGTGCACACTGGTGTCAAACTTTTGAAGATACTTTCATGAGATTTTTCTCCATCTTTGAAAGACTTCAAATTATTGCATGCCTCGTCACCTCTTCGAAGTTTTGTCAGCATTTTTACGCCATCATTTTTTGTCTTTGCTTCCTCCACCTTTGCACCAGAGATATCAGATGTTTCCGAACTTGCAATTTTAAGCCTCTCTGCTTCCTGAACACCGGATTGGCTTGATTTATCCATACAGTGTGCATCTCTTGTTAGGTACTGTTCAACAGCTTGAGCAACACATGAACTGTCAAAAAACTTCTCGAACTTCTGGATGCAATCAGCAATACATGAAGCATCTTCACACTGCACTAAGTGTGTCCTTCCAGCGCCCGACATGGCAGGAAAGTCTGCAAGAAAGGATTGTGCATAAATAAATATATATGACCAATGCATATGCCTAGTGCGAATGAAATCTGTCTAGAGAAAAGACGATACCTCCGTTGACACTGCTGAAGTCTTCATCAGAATCAGAACCCAAAATGCTGACAGAATCGAACCATGCTTCTTCCTGACATACAACTGGAACAATAGGAACAAAATTTAAGGACTTTTGATCCTAAATGTGAAATGTAAAGACTTTGGATCCTAAAACGTATGAAAGTAAAATGAAAATTCTGATTACCGCTTCCATTTTCCGAGTCTAGCTCGCTATGATGCCACTGCAGCTGTGTAAGGTGGAATGTCACATTCGAGCCATCAGATTTCCTGCGAGTGGCCGCGGAAGTCTCCACATGGACAACTTCTCCAGAAGCAGCACAGGTCCCCACATCACTGGCGCGTATGGTAGGCGTGTTTCTCAAAACCTTTCCACGGCGATATGTGCAGCGCAATCTCTGCGGTCTCCGCCTCCTGCTTGAAGACACGCAGGCACCCATGGTAGTAGTTGTGAGAGGATTTCTTCTTCAAAGGGTCTGACCAAAATGTAGACTTCCAAGAAGCTGCAGAAGAAAAAGGCTCAACAGAGATCAGCTAGCTTGTTCTTCACAGTGTGGAGATTACTTGTGTGCCTACCCTAGATTGCTTGTAGTACATCTGAAAGTTGGTTGCCTAATTCATGCAGCTGTATGAAAAACAACCAACTACAGTACAAATTTGATAAAAAGAAAGAAGATGGCAAGACACATCCATTTTATGGCTCTCTAAATCTTTGATGATAAAATAAACGGATAAAAAGAACAGGCCCCCCCCCTCCTACTGAAGATCTCGAGGGTGCTTAATTTAGAACTTAATATAATGAAACCGGCAATGAGGGGGCATGCATTGATCTAAGAACAAGATGCAGGGACCAAAGCAGACAATGAAACCATGAACGGCTTACCATGACAATAGAAGGCAGACAGATCAATCAAGATAACACTAGAAAATTTCTTGAACGGCTACATGGATGGAGCTGGAAATACCTGGTGATGAAGAGGGCAAATGAGGCCGGAGATGTGATGCCTACTAGTAATCACCGGCGCAGCACTCCGCCTCCTTGCGACAGCCTGCGCACAAATCCATTTATTGACCGTTCAAAAGTGGAAAGACATGTATGCTCATAATAAAACCGCAAATCAACAGTTGGTCGGTCGGCGCATCATCACAGCTATAGAATTGATTTGAATCAATGGAAATGCTATACTAAATAAGAAGATGGTTGTACTGGAAACAACCAGGAGCGCTCCAGGTAAAAGAATAAACAAAGTGTGAAGATTCTGCCGAGCTTTATTGCTGGTTGAACTTCTCAGCTCGACAAGTTGACTCCACGGCCACCAACGAAGGATTTTTTAAAGCTTTTTTAATCGGCGACGAACACAGAAACCCAGAGTGGAGTGGGAATTAAAATAGTCGGATTGAAACTAGCAACGGAGCTGGATCTTGCTACTTAGCCAAGAACTTGTTTTCTTCTTTCCGAAAGGAAATGAAAGGGGAGGAAATCAAATATAGTGGCCAGCAAGAACCTGAAGGAGGTGGATTCACGTCTGCGAAGACTAATTATCCCATAAATCAAATGACAGCACAGAGGAAAAAGCCCGGATGAATCGGAGACAGAGAGCGGACAAATTGGTCAAATGCAGGGGCATTTCTTTTCCTTTTTTTTTCCATTTCCTGTTTTCTGGAGACAGGGCAGGCAGCAGCTCGATCAAAAGGGAGCGGCCTATTTATGAGCAGCAGAGGGAAACAAGAGATGGTTTGCGTGAAAGTAACCCAGGCTGAATCCAAGCAGAAATCGACAACACAGCTGCGGCATTGGTGGATAAGCAGAAGAAGCGCTCGTAGTTGTGTGTGCTCTACCGACAAACCAATCCCGCCGGCAAAAAAACGCCAAGTAAGCAGAAGCAAGGGGGGAAAGATTTCGCGGTCGATCCAGAGCAAGCAAGGCCGCCTCCTCCCCCGCCAAGAACACCAAGGATCCCCTCCGAGCTCCCGGAAACAGAAACAAAAAAAAAAACAATCCTCGCGAGAAGAGCGAGCAGGGCGAGACGGGGGAGAGAGAGAGAGAGGCGGGTACCGAAGCATCACAAGGAGGGGACGGGCGGCGGCGGCGGCAAGGTGGCCGGCCGGAGCGGGGCGGAGGGTGGATGGAGATGGCCGGGCCGGCAGGAGCGAAGTCGCCGAGGTGGTGGTGGTGGTGGTGGTATCGTATATACACGTACCAGTATATACCCCCACGTGTGGATCGGAGGAGGGAGGGGGCTCGACTTCAAAGGCAGGTGGTGGTGGTCGGCAGGAAAAGGAAAAGATTGGAGGCTACAGTGCAGCACGGCGTCATCGCTTTTCTCCTCCTGCGCTGCGCTGCGCTGCGCACGGACGATCGGTTCGGAGTCCGGGAAACAAAAAAATCGTGTTTGGCTCGGAGCATCGACCGACCTTCCGTTGTTTTCGGATTAGACAGTAGAGTACGCACGCTCTACAGTAGTGGAATCGTATATCGGGCGGAAATTGATCAATGTTTTTGGTTGGGTGCGGTGGGCCGTGGGCGGCCGAGGATTTACTGCTGCTCGCGAGTCAGCAACAGTGCATGCTGTTACACGACACTGTAGACGAATTTAATGAATGAAAGATATGGGATCGTCAGGTGCCAGTGCTGCACTGCTGCTCATGCTCGAACCCTCTGTCAGACTCTCACTAGGTACACATGCATGCAGTGCACGGGCCGACTTTGGTCACCGTCGCTGCTTTTTCCGCGGGATAACAGCACCATAATCTCTAACAGAGAGCAAATTGCTCAAACCACCCACTGTTGATGCCGATTTGGTAAGAACATCTACTCTATGGGTTTGTTATGTAGAACATCAACTATTGATGTAATTTGTTACAGCTAGGTCTAATCTAGCGTTAAGGTACGTTGATGTGATTTCCGACAGGTGAGTCCCGTTTGTAAGTGTAAATATGGCAAAAGAAAATGGCCACATCAGTCAGCAGGTCAAATCAAGGGTTTTCCATTGCAAGTTTAATTGGCCTATTTAAATTTTTGACTCAAAATTCAATAGTTTTCAACCCAAATGCAAAAAAAAATATTGAGTAAATCACACATGTATGAAGTACTACTCTGGGAGAATCGCAGCTCATTTGACCAACGGTTTTGTAGAAAATGGAAGTTTGGCATTTCATTCAAATTTCAGTTCAAAACTTAACATTTTCAAAAAAAATGTGCAAAAAACTATATTAAGACCATAAATGTATCTAACACCGATCTAGGAAATCTCAATTTTAGTTAGCTTGCTCAATTTATTGTTTATAAAATCATCATTTTTTGATAAATATGAAAAAAATCCAAGAAATCGTACTCAATACTAAGCTAAAAAATAGCTTAAACGGACCAAAGGTTTGAGAGATATTGACAGTTTTGGTTGGTCAGATGTCACCGGTTTTGTTTGTCACGGCGTGCATATACAAGCGGGACCCACCCATCAAAAATCACATCAGCGTATCTTAACGTTGGATTAGACATTGTTCCAGCGGATTACGCCAAATATGTGATGTTTTGTGCAAACTCAACACCAATAGTTGATGGCTTGTGCACCTTTCTCCTCTAACAGAACCCAAAAGTTATATTTGAAGATAATTTGATGTTTCAAGGGTTGCAGGAAGTAAATTCTAACCGCTTTCTTTTGATCCAATTTCAAATTAGATTAGAAAGATAGAAAGGCCACGAGGATGGGAAAATCAAAATAAAATCTTTTTAAGTAGTTCTCCTTTAGGCCTAGCTAGCATATCACTCAAGCCAGTAATCCCTAAAAGATAGTCTTCTATCCCCAAAATGCGGTCGTCTCAACTAAATTTAGTACAAAGACACAACTTCTCGGTAAAAATTAGGCGGACGTCCGACCTTCCTCTCAGCCCCGACCTGCCAACCCCATTAGCGTTGTCCACCCATCGGGGCCGGAACCATTTCACGCGACAATCCCGCAGGCATGCTGTCCTCACCTACACCTTCTCCTCGCTCGCCGACACCAGAATCCGTTTTTTCACCGTCGACGACATCGTCGTTTCATAGCTCCGTCCCGTGGCTTGGGAGGTGCGTTTTCATTCTGAATCAAACCGGCCGACCTTGGATACTGCATAGAAAGGTCAAACGCAACTCATAGATGTTCAACAATGCTGGAACCAGCAAAGAAGACTGCCACCCCCATCGTCGCCCCAACATCGCACTTGTGTTTGTCGCATCCATGCCCCGGAATCGCCTATGCAAACTTCTAGGCAGTGTACTCGTTGTCCTCTGCCCTCATTCGGCCTTAGCCCGAGCTCCATCACTAGTCGTAGTGACTCTGGACTCGTCCGCCCACAAGGTATTTTGTCAACATGCCTCTATGGCCTTTATTTATTTATTTTTATGTTTCAATCAAAGAAAGGTCTCGAATTGTGCAGACAAAGATGTTATGGGACATGGTTTTCAACGATTCATCGTAGGAGGAGGAAGAAGATGATCACTTTGAGCTGGCGGTTGTCGTGGTGTTTGTGGAGGATGATTTCAGGTGGTCCGGACTTGGTTCTCGGTTTGGTCGAAGGACATTTCTTTGAGATGGAATCATCAGTCATCAAAACGAGGGATTACATCGCGCAGAATGCAATATATCCCCCCTCACTATTTCTAGCACCGACTCCAAATGTACCAAGATATTTTCAACACCATTACATAAGTTGTGGAGAAACATGATCCTTCGTTCAACTGATAACGAATGCACCGGGAGCAGCAAGTGTACGTTCATTCTTGAAGATTACATCAGTCGTGCAAGTTCTTGCTTATGAATGCCCAGTCGCTGCCATTAATGACTATGATCGCATTGGGTAAGATCTCATCCTAGAAGGTGTGAGACGATTTGGCGAAGGTGTGATCGAGATATGTATCAAAGTACCTGAGGGGTCCCATTGATGAAGATACCAAGAGGCTCATGGCAGAAAATGAAGAGAGAGGTTGGCTCGGGATGCGTGGATCAATTGATTGCTCCGTTGGACATGGAAGAATTCCCATGTAGCATGACAAGGTTAGTACAGAGGGCATTGTCATGATCCAACCATCATTCTTGAGGCAGTTGCATCCCATGATCTGTGGATTTGGCATGCATGTTTTGGGATGCCCGGCTCTCACAACGATCTCAATGTCCTCTCGCGGTCTCCTCTTTTTGCAAGGCTTGTTGCCGGTGACAATCCACCTTGCAACTATGTTGTCAATGACAATGAGTACAACATGTGATATTACATAACTGACAATATTTATCCCCCATGAGCCACATTTGTGAAGAAAATCCACCGTCCTAAAGTATCAAGAAATCTCACTTTGCAAGTATGCAAGAATATACTAGAAAGGATGTTGAGAGAGATTCTAGTGTGCTTCAACGACACTTTACAATTGTCTGTGACCCTGCCGAGTATTGGAACCCCGATACCTTATGGAAGATCATGAAAGCATGTGTTATCTTGCGCAACATGATCATCGAGGATGTTAGAAAAGACCCACGTGACTATTGGTATCGCTTCAATGGGCATCTGGTGGAGATGAACATAACCCCAACATGATTGAAGCGTTCCTCCATGCACACCGAAGGACCGAGAACCATCAAGACCAAAACCAACTTCAATAAGATCTTATTCAACACAGTTGGCACGATCATAGCACTTTATTCTCGTGCTTTTATCACATTTATTTGGATTCTTAGTTCATTTGAACATCCTGTTGTCTTTGAATTTGCATGGTGATGTTTGAGAACATTGAGTTTGCTATGCATTTGAATTGTGTATACTTGAATTATTAAGTATTAAACCAATATGTTGTGATAAGTTGAAAACGATTGGATGAATTAGGAAAACAAACTTCTTACCGGATTAAGATTTAAGGGGTCTGCCAACTGAGCAAATGATTAATCACCTAATTTATTTTGAATTTTTGGGATATAGAATAAGTTTTGGACTTTTAAGATAGGGATCTTCTAGAGATGCTCCAAGGACATCTTCAAATGAATAACAAATCAGGGTCTATGCAAAAATAACAACTAAGAACATCTCCAATTGACTTTGGCACCTCATTGTCAGACGTGGCGGATTGCCCGGACATACCCGAGCACCCTCATATCCTTCCTATACATGAGTTGGGTTTTAGGGTTTTGAAGACATCCCGAGCATATAGGAAAGAAGGGTCTGTATCTGTAGACTTTGTCTTTCTCTCTCATGTTACCAAAAAGGGTTTCCCCCGCTTTGTATTCCAAAGCAAACCACCATTGTACAGATCGCAATGCTGGGGCGAGCAGCACAACAAGCCCAAAGAAAAAGAAGAAGAAGAAGAAATGCCAACAGCGGCAGCTCGACAAAGCGCAGAAGACCCGCGACCGCTGCGCCCTCCGGAACCAAACCACCACAGCCCGAGGCTCCGATCTACCGCGAACTAAGCAGCACCTCCAAGAAGGCATGCGACACCGACGACGCTGCTGCCCGGACAAGTCCTAGGGTTTCCCCCAGTACGCGGAGGGAGGTGGGGGATAGCTACTCCCGACACCCTCCAAGAAGGGATGGTAGCACCCGCCGGTGTCACCGCATCGGAGCCAGACGAACCGGCAAGGATTTCTCCCGCACGCCAAACCCCACCAGCCAATCGGAGCCAACCATCCAAACCACCGCCCAACTATGCGCCATCACGGTTGCGCCGTCACCAACACCGTCTCGCTGCGAACATCACCACGAGGCCAAGAAGACCGGAGAGAAGATCCGAGCAACGGGAGCAGCAGCATCAAGGCCGAGCGGGAGGGAACCACCTCCACCGCCGTCGTGCGGGAGGCCCGCGCCTCCGGCACCGTCGCGGTAGCCGTCCGGACACGGCAGCGGGGCATACGAGGCCACCCTTGGCCCGGCCAGGCCCGAAACGGGCCCGCTAAGCCCCGCCGGCCACTCCGCAGCAAGCTGGCGTCGACGCCGCCAGCAACCAGCCGATCATCGCCGCTCACCACCGCCTCCTGAAGGCCACGCCAACGCCATGCCTGTCGCCGACCCGCCCCGACCCAGATGGAGCCCGAAGGGCCCAGATCTGGGCCGGGCGGGCACCGCCAGCCCGCGGCGCCGCCAGCCCGCGGCGCCGCCGCTGCCCAGAGTCCGCCCCCGCCTGCGACAGGACACCCCGCCGCCGGGCAGGACCGCCGCCGCCTGAAGACACCGCCCGGAGTCGCTCCGTCCCGCGCCGGAGAAACCCTAGACGGGGAAGGGCCGGGGGCCGCCGCCTGAAGACACCGCCCGGAGCCGCTCCGTCCCGCGCCGGAGAAACCCTAGACGGGGAAGGGCCGGGGGCCGCCGCCACCAACATCGCCCGGGCCAGGCCCGAGGCGGGCGCCGGCGACGGCGGCAGGGAGGAGGAGATGGGAGGGGGACGCGCGCGGGGAAGGAGGGGAGGCGCGGCCGCGGACCGTCTGGGTCGAGTCGTGTTCCCTTTCCGAGAAAGTATTATCATATTTCTCTCTCTCATGTTCAGGCAATGTTCGGGTTATCCGTCCTGACATACAGGAACAAGGTGAGGGATTTGATTGGAGGTACTCTAAGGGTCTTCGTGGGATTCTTAAAAGGCGGGGAAAAAAACGTAGGAATGACATGTCATGTGCATCTCAATCTTACGGGATTTTGATTCGTTTGATTACATCGTAGGAAAAACAAAGCATTCTTTTAAAGTGGTTTGAGTGGATGCTGACATGTATATGAAATATAGTATAAAGAAAATTTTAAGGAAAATCCCATAAAATAGGTTCTTCTTTCTATGGAATATAGTATGAATAAACAACCAGCATAAAAAAATCCAAAGGACTGTAATCCTCCAGAATTTCTACAAAAATCCTTTGAATCCAAGGAGCCTAGCTCAAAACGGGATCTTGCTGGACAAAGCATGTACTCCTCGCTCGATGTTCAAACTTTCATCGCAGAAATGGAACATGCTAATAGGAAGAGGAATGCCATTGGCAAAACAAACAAAAACTGAATGGTGTAGATAAAGGATCTAATCCAAACACTACGGACAATAATTTTGCACATGGAATTTATTTTCTGCATTCGTCTGTCGGTTAGGAAGAGAACCAAGAAGATGCACTACAGGGACAACCAAACTCCATCCAAGAAGGGGGAGCGCGCAAAACAGAAAAAATGCAGCCTAGCTCTCCCTTGTCGTCGTGGTAATTACGCACAGGTATCCACCGAATCGACGGCCTGCTGCGCTGCCCGAGAGAGGAGATGGCGCAGGGTCTAATTTTAGTCTATCAAGCAGGCCTTGCCCATGCACGCAGCTCCCCCATCATGACAAAATCTTGCTGAATCCAATAAGCCATGCAGCAGCACCAAACATGCATGGCTACTCTCTTTTTATATCCTGCTTTGTCTCTAGTATTTTTTTATGTAAATTTTTATACTGTCTCTATCAAACCAATACGTGTCGAAATCCGTCGAGATTTTTTTTTCTCCAAACGCGTCCAAATCAGATGATTTGTTTTTAAAATGTGCAAGAAGAATTCTCTAGTTTTCATTGGTAAAGTAAAATAGCATCATCTATTTACATACTTTCAAATCATGTATATGTTGTGCGACAGTTAGGAAACGCGAAAAGGAAGTTCCTCACTCCGCTGACGGCCGGATCGACAGTCTCCTCCCTCTCCGGCTGCGGCCGGAGAGTAGGGGGGGGGGGGGGCTTGGATTCGTGCATGACGCGTGTAGATAGTAGGGTGGTGGTCTCCGGCGGTGCTAGCGAGGTGGTGGTGCTGGCGTCGTGGTGGAATAAGGTTGTTGGAGTTCGATCCCCATCCCAACGAGGTCCTATGTGGCGGAGTCGGCGAGCTTCCGGCATGGTTTCCTCTTGGATCAGTCGATCTGGTGAGGTTTGGTTCTCCTGGTGTGGTCTTCATGGCGGAGGTGATGGCCGAATGTGGGAAATTTGGTCCCCTGCTTCTCTCTTCGTCATGGTAAGGTGGTTCCTCACCTTGCCATGGGGAGTTGGGGGTGATGTGGCGGTGCGTCGGTGGATGCCGGCGGCGCATTTCGTCGTATCTTTAGGTGTTGTTTGTGGACCTCTGGACTATGTTTCTGTCGGCATGGTCAAGCGATGGTCGTTCTTCCTCCTTTTGACGTGCTAGTTTTCGACCGAGGCTGGTGACTCCCCGTCTGTGTTTCAGTCTGTCTGCAGGTTTCAAGATCGCGCCGGCTCTGTGTGGCAGCGGCGGCGCGCCCTCAGCCCGCGTTGGATGCGTGGTTGGACGGCTCCTCAGGGATCTATTTGTAATTTTCATTCTTGTGGGGGTGCTTTGTACCATTGGCTTATTTTAATATTAGTTTGGAGGTCTTTTTCACAAAAAAATCATGTATATGTTGAAATTTTAATGTATTCACATACAGAGGATGGTTAAAGTGCCATGTTCGAAATTGTGTTAGTGTCTGAGTTATCATGTATTTCCAAATTAAATGCATATCATAGCGTCACAAATTGCTAGTCTTTGAGCGACTAGTGCAAAAGTGACGGGTGAAAACAAGGGGGTAGTGGGTTTGGGCGATTTAGGACGGTGGTAACATCATCATAATAGCTTGGACAAGGTTCGCTACCTAAAAACGTACCCCCATGAGTGTGACTGCGGTGATGAGGCAACGAGGACGGGATGAATTCAGTTAGATTCATTGGTTTTACCATAAATCTGAAGGGCTTCTTTGATTTAAAAGAAAAACAGAGGAATAGCATATGATAATCATTTTTATTTCCTATGGTAAAGCTGTCCATATATTTAAATCCGTGGGATGGAACAACGGAAAAATAGACAAAGTTTTTCTTTGGTCTCACTTTTAGAGTCAAAAATGCAACCCATCTTTGCAAGGATTGTTCCTTCGTGGTCGCTGTTTGGAACCAGGTAAACACTTGGACAAACGAGGGTCTTGTCATCTCAGGTTTCTTGCGTGAGCCAGGCGTTGTTTCTGACTGATGGGACAAGATGCTAGTAGATGAGCCATCCCAAGTGCGGAGGCGGAGGAGCGGTAGGATTATCTACACAGTTTGAGCTATCTGAAAAGAGAGGAACAGACGCGTTTTTACAGGTCAACGGATGACTCATCGCGAGGTTGGTCTACTAGCTTTCGAGGCCATTAAGCAACAGGATCTGGCTTTCGTTGGGGCCTTGCCATCTGTCGGCATAGGCTGAGTATGTGCTAGGTTTTTCATGGTTCATGCACATGGGCCATTTTTTGGTTTTTGCCATGCTCCCTAAAAACGTGCGCCCTCTATAAATTGCGCTTCTGTTTTTCTTCTATAAGAAAAGGCAGTGTTCCTGCCGGTTCTTCAAAAGAAAAAGAGTGAAAAATGCATGAATTCCAGTGTAATCTGCTTAAACCTTATCTTTAAATTTCTCTGCATGAAGAATGAGTCTAATGTTCTTACGCTGGTACAACATTTTAATTATGCTTTTTTAGTTTCACACTAATTGGTTTGTGTTCATCGGAATTTCTGTGTTTTTTTTTTCATTTGTATTAATCAAACACCTAATTTTATGAAATTGTGTTTTTACTTTACATATACATTTATATCCATCCATACCGAGTTTAGAGTCTTGCAAACCAAACAAGTACACAATGCACGGATTTCTCAGCTGACCGTTCATTCTGGTGTGTAATTGTAATGCTTCTTTTTGCGTCATCATGTGTGCGTGCGTGTGTGTTATCATTTTTTTAATGAAAGAAATGCCTATCATTATTACGTTACAAAATTTGGACAGGTTACCTGGAAAAATTGGGACTAGTTGATTTTTTGTCCATCCCGCCACCATCGTCGGCTTGTCCTCCTCCACCAATCAAGCTGCAATCATCCTCCACCCACAGCCCGCACCTCGCAGGCGCGCCGCCTCACCATGTCTGACCCGTCCCCTTCGTCCGTCTGGTGCCGTCCCAGCCATCCCTCCAAGCCCCCTTCTTCTCTAGCGTTGACGACCCCCCACCCACCTCACTTCTCCCGCACACTCGCACCTACACCTGTCAACCCTTCGGTTCCCCTCGGTCAAAGTCCCAAAGATGTCACCGTCAATGTCCTTGTCTCCTAGTCGTTCCCGGCTAGGCCTCCCCGAGAACACCGCGGTCGCCCACGTTGTTCTCGTCTCCATTCCAGCTTCGTAAAAATTGAATGGCGTGAAATATGTTTTCCGTGGCGTGAAATATGGTTTTCATCACCACGCTTGCGACTCCTCGACGGATATCTTTCTTCTTTGCAGTTTCAGGTTCATGTCGGTGATCAGGTTGGCTGGTGGTACCCGTGTCATATGGGTTGGCTTGCATCGGTTGTCTGGTTTTCCGTTAATTAACCGGGCAATTCTTTTCTTTTTAATCAATAAAAATGGCAAGTGTGTTGCCTCGTTTAGAAAAAATATGTTTTTTAGTCGCAAATTTGAAGTGAACTAGGGGAGAATCATTTGGGAGTACTAGCAGTAGTTGATGGGTCGATCGATCGGTCAGGTGGTTCGCGCCTGGACCGTCCAACGTGGTCCGGACGGTCAAAGACGCGCGGGTAGGGCCGGACCGATATGGTTTGAGTGGAAAAGGACGTGCTAATGCCTCACAGTGACTGCGACTCGCGATCATCGTGCACGCTTCATAATCAATGAAGACGCATACGTTCCGCCTGTGCGGCGTCTCACTCACAAATGAAACGCGTTGTCAGATCTACCACCGCTCAGTTTTTTCTAGAAAGAAAGAAAAGCTTCCCTAAAGAAAAAAAAGGGGGGAAGATATAATAGTGCAGTAGTAATCATCTCCTGGTGAAATTTTCCGGCGATAGATATACTCTTCGAGTTACTGCAAGCCTGCAACAGCACTGCCGTGGAGCGGTAAAATTGCGTGAGGGAGAGCGAGAGCGACAGTGCTGGTTTTGGCCTCGGCTGTCTGCGCAAGGGCGAGAGAGTGAGACGCTGCGCATTGATTGCACTGGCTGGCTCATGCGACAGTCGTTCAACCACACGTACGTGATTGATTTACCACGGCCCACACGTTCTGCGTTTGGGACAAACTTTTACTACTACGGCATCGACTGCGTGACTGAGCCTGAGCCTGAACCTTGACTGTTCGCCCGGCTGCGCCGTCGAGCCATCATTTCCACATCTCTGCCGCGCCGGCTGCTGCGTGATACGCGATCGATCGATGGGCTGGCTAGACTTTCGTTTTCAGAGACAATCGTATGGTAGCATGACGCTATCTGTTTGCTAAGTTTCAGTTAGGAGATTAATTAAACTGCGCAAAGTGGTTTTCTAAAATATGTTTTTCTATGATGTGATCAAACACTTCTTTTACAGTATCTATATACAAATTCATTCATGTGGGGCACACTGAATCTTATCTACGCGGGCTCGAATCATATGCACTGGATCAAATCAACGAAGCGATTGCTTGCTTTGAAAAACTACTCGAGGGATCAAGTCCGGGTTCAGTGTCCACCTCCGTCTCTTGTGATTTGTCGACACTGAAAGAAAGTTCAGAAAAATGTTTCAGATAACACAGAAGCTTTTTAAAACTTTGCAAGCCAGCGACGAGCTTTGGTTTGGTGGCGAAGGGAAGGACAAAGCAATCAAGCCGCACCCACACGGGGCTGAGCAGTCACGTCAAACAAAGAGAGATCGATCTCTCAACTTTCTTCCTTTCTCTGCCTCTTCGACTTTCTGTATCCAAACAGCTCGCGCCAATGATGGCTGATGCGACCGCTGCTGGTGCATCATTGCGCTCCTTTCTTTCGTAACCGCACTGCTTGCCATCGATGCGTCGCACTGCATTCATAAGAACACATGTGTGGAGTGGAGATGGGTATTTTTTCCAGTCAGAAAACAAGAACCGGCCATTATTTCTTTTTACCCGAAACTGTTGCAAGTGTCACAAGGTTTCACATGTGCTCATGCGGCCATCCTTCAAGTGGCAGCATTGTTCATCGCCGATTCAATTCCTTGGCGTGAAGCAACAGCCACATGGATGGATGGATGAATAGTGGCCTTTCACGGTTCACGCCCGAAACAACGGAGAGTGGGAAGAGAGGAAAGAAGCCGAATGCGAATGGAGGGAAAGAGGAAGACGACGGGCGAGGCGAGGGCATCGCGAGCGCGACCGCCAGTGGTAGAATGGGCTGGGCCAGCCTGATGCGGTCCGGCCGTGGATGGATGGACGGGCCTGGCTCGAATTCCTTCTTCCGGCCGGCCGGCCGCAAGGGTCTCTCTGTCGTCTTCTCCGGTGACGGCGTATGTTTCGGTTTGATAGCTCCACTTCCCGAGGTTGTCAGCAAATGGGGGTGTAGCTCATATGGTAGAGCGCTCGCTTCGCATGCGAGAGGCACGGGGTTCGATTCCCCGCACCTCCATTTTTTTAATTTTTTTCCCTTGTTCTTGATGTTTTGCACGTACCATTTTGATGCTTTATGTTTTGTTCAACTTAACCTTGCCAAACAGAGCAATACATTTCTAACATCATACGATCACTTCAGCAAGAATCTTACAACATCTACGTCCACGTTGAGCTGAGCAAAAATCATTTCCTGCCTTCTTGTTAGGAAGTTTATCGGATCTCATCACATGCAAGGAAGCATGCTAAAAGTTTCGAAGCAACACTTCGGGTTCATCCCGGGCCTAGAGAGGTTCTCTTTCGTTTGTTCTGAAAAAGTTGGGCGTCTATCTCATTGTCAAGTTCAACTTGAGAGTCAAAGTTGGACGTTATATAAAAACGTCAGAGGCCAAGACAACAACATTTTATTTCTACATTGAAGCTACAATCGACATTAGGGTTGAAGTGCTCTAAATCGCCAATCATGCCGAGAACTTTAGATCGATCTAGCTTTAGCCACCATATATGCATCTACTCCTGTAATATGATTTGAGACAATAAGTTGTGAAAAAGTTGGAGCCTATCTCATTGTCAAGTTCAATTTGGGGATCTAAAAGGATCGAGATGGACATCGAGAGTGGGGTGGGGGTTAATAGGTACAACTGGAAATATTAATTAATTATTGGCAAGTTTAGGCAATGTGGAATATAAAAATGAGCCTAAATAATTGCTACGGTGAGTTCAACAAGTACACTAAGATGATTACAAATATATGGTGAGATTAACAACACCAATATGATAAAAGTCAATGCAAGGTCAAATGGCCAAAGTAAACCACAAGTAAAGAGTTAGGGTTTGAGATAACCGAAGCTCCGAAGAGGCGGAGACGAGGATATATCCCGGTGTTTACCTCCTTGGAAGGATGCTAGTCATGCAGTTATATACGTCCACTTCCCATCTTAATCATCAAATGGGGGTGTAGCTCATATGGTAGAGCGCTCGCTTCGCATGCGAGAGGCACGGGGCTCCATTTTTTAAAAGAAAATCTTGTTTTTATGCCAATTGTGTTCTGTACTATTTTGATGTTTTGTATTTTGTTCAATTAACCTTGTTGCCAAACAGAGCAGTACATTTCGAACATCATACAATAACAGTTCAACAATCAGGGCTTCGCAACTCAAAACGGACTTACCTGTATTTTATCTCTAATTTTCCAGAATTGAACCTTATAACATCTAACATCTAGGTTGTGCCGACCAAATATGTCGTCAAGTCTTTAACATCATTGTCGATATGCTGAGCATCCTTATTGCAAGGGCTAAGGCGGATGGACAGGTTGGTAATCTTATCCCACACTTGATTGATGGAGGTATATCCATCTTACACTATGCAGATGCTACCATAAGTTCCCGTTGAGCTTCACATGGTTAGGGTCAAGAATATTTTTTTAGCAAAGGCTCTTTATCTATTGGCTATGGTTTGGGTACAAGGTTCTGGGAAGGCACTTGATTAGGAGACAGACAACACGGTCTCTAAACCCCGTCTCTTTACAACATCGTTTAGCAAATACATGTTTTTGTTGTGAGCGGTTATGGCCGACATACTGTTGAACATCACCTTTCGGCTCGCACTTGCTGGTGACAAATGAACAAAATGGCTTCACCTGGTACATATGTTTTAATGAAGGTTAACTTAGGCCCTTCCCAATGCTCCACCTTGTACAGGTGCTAAGCCTGCCATGTAGGCAAAAAATCTGATGTGGCAAGACAATTAAGAGGAGAGAGATGGGTTTGATGATCCCAGAAAGAACCAATGCCAAGCGCGCAAACCTAGGCCAAACATTTACATGAAGCAAACTCACCAATGCATGAAAGAGTTTAGTAGCTAAGTCATTAAATGAAGGAAGCTTAGTAACAACAAGTTAAGCAGCTATGCATTGGGGACAATAGTTGCTAAACTATTTAATACGCTTAGCACCTCATCTAAGCAACTATCCATTGGAAGAGGTCTTATCACAGGAGCCAGATGTCTTCCAGATGTCTCAATGTTCAATAAGGGTCACACTTTCCTTAAAAACATATTTGATAACTCCCATTAAAGATAAAAAACATAAATGATAGTATTTGTGTAGGAAGTGGTCTTAGCGAAAGACTGCAAGAAGTATTGTTATTGTGACAGATCAAACAATCCATCATCTATTTTACTCTTTTGCAATCCATCATCTATTTCGTCATGAGCGGTTAAACACTAGACTTAAGGATCAAATACGTGTGAAGTTATGCGCTCTATGTTTGTAAGTCCCAAATCTCAATAATGGTTTTATTTTTAGAAGAATTAGAGTTTTCAACTGTTTGTAGGTTATCCACGAGATTATACATCTGAGTGGTACGTCGTACGCACACGAGTCTCTGACCACTGAGTGCAACCAAGTCAGAGATGGAAGCACAGATTTTGTTCAACAAATGCACTCAGAGATTGTACCACACATTTTATTCAACCAATATACTCCCTCCGTCCAGAATTGGAATTACTTGATGCTCAAATGGATGTATAAGAATTGAAATTACTTGATGCTTAAATAGATGTATCTAGCGCTGGGGAATTGGAATTACTTGATGCTCAAATGGATGTGTCGGAATTGGAATTACTTGATACTCAAATGGATGTATCTAGCACTGGGTAGATAACAGTCTAGCAATAGGATTATTGGAGCAATCTCGAGTGTCTTCTGGTCCTGAAAGCCTCGTTTTCATCCTCTGGACAAGCAACATAGCAATAGAAGATGGTTATGTGCAGATGCAGAGGCTGAGGGTCCTTCATTTCTTTCTTCAACATATACTCTGTATGTAATAAGGCACATATTGTTCTTTAGTAAATGTAAGGTACATACTGTTTACAAAGGAGAAGACAAGGCTAGCAAAATTCCCAACACAAAAAGGAAACGAACCCAGCGCGCCTTCTTATCATGGAAGACATACACACACGACATGTTCGACACGTGCCACAAACAGGACTCCAGATGACCATTGTGAACTTCTCTTGAGTTGCCATCGATCAGCCCATGCCCATTGGTAGCCACCTATCATAAAGCCAAATGACCAAGAGCTACATCCAGATCTTCCTGATCGTCCTCATCACTGTGGTCAGATCCATGGAAGGGGTATTGCTGCGTAAAAACACCATCGTGGGCAAAAAGAAGTGGAAGGGAATTAAGCTCGAGCGTCTCAATGTACGCCTCGTGATCGTAGTCATTGGTCGAGTCCTTGGGTAGCCTCACGTCTCTAAGCCTTGCGCACTTCGCTCGCAGCTCTGCATCGATGTGGATGTTGAAGCACTGGCGCAGATCAAGGGACTCGAGGTGGGGGCAGTTGTCAAGTATTGCAGCAAGTGCACTGTTGCGGAGCCGATTGGCGAAGAGCTGAAGGTGACGTAGCTCAGGCATGTTGCTGGCGATGTCGAGGGCACGGTGGTTATCGAACTGTTCTTCACACTCAACATTGACCCACCGGTTGTTCAGGCGCAGCCGCTTCAGCTGTGGGAATGCTTGGCCAACAGCCTTCATTGAAATATAGATGGAGCAGGTAGTAAGCTCAAGTTCCTCGAGATGGGGAGATCTCTTGCCCAGAGCAACCAAGCCTTTGTGTGAGACTTTCATGCAGTTAACTAGCCGAAGGCTTTTCAACCCATTAGTTCTGCAAATTGTAGTACTTCAGTTAGATAAAAAAAGCATTGATCAACAACCTGACAGCAAGAACACCCGGTAAGATGTCATATAGGTTCACTAAAAAAACAGAAGGTATGCTCTTTAGGGGGGGGGGGGGGGGGGGGGGGGGGGGAATGGTGGTAACAGAGGTTAAAATAATAATAGTTGCATACATTGATATATCTACAGAAAAAGAAGGTACCATGTCAAACGAGAAAATGGCAACATGAAAATAATGCTAAATTATTATTGAACTCATCCACTTCCAGTAAGTTATCAGTTCCAACAAAGTTTTATCGCAGAAAAAAAAGAGCGCTCAAACGAAGTTTTAGTTCCTTGTACACCCGTGTGGATTGACAATCCAACATATGAGTTGCATAAAAGTGAATCAAAATAATGGGATAATACATGTTTAAAAATATGATTATCACTTTATCACCCTTGTTGCACTGAGATATCATCATGAGAAATGCATACAAGGTCAGTAACAACTAATTTTGTTTCGCGCATGGTACCATTCAACTTAACCAATCATGAAAACAAACACTAACCCAAACAATCCAACAATAATTTTCGAAATTAAAGCTATTACGTAAATTTAATTGGTAAAATCAGACACTCCCATAGCTTTGACAGCATGAACCAGAGGAAATACATATTCCTTAAAATTCTCATAGCAGCCGAGAAAAAAAAATCTTAGATGATCATAAAAAAGGTAATTGGAATAGTTAGTTAGTACACAATTTGATGAAAAAAAAAAACCGTTCTGGTTGGTGGTACACAACTACCATGCCTAAATAAATATGGAGCAGCAGGATATACATTTAATATGAATCATAGCTATTGGTCTCTTATGTTTCATACGTTAACCATGAAACATAGTAGATATAGAAAAGCTTTCAACTTTCATTAACAATTAACCAAAACAGAAAACCACATCATGAACCAAGATGGTAAGGAATCTCCAAGATCCAAGGTACCCTTCCACACAGAAGAACAAGCAGCAGTCCAAACTGGTGGAGAAAGTTGAGCAATCCACATATACTTCAACACCCTTACCACGAAAAAGAAGACCAAGGCACAAAACATAATCTGAGGTATCCTCCTCGCAAAAATGAACAAGATATCATGGATGCTGATAACCAGAATTGGCAAAATTGGTTTTGGTCCAGTAATAAAAGTTTACATGAGTAAACCAAAAACATGCTATCTGTAAACTCATAAACTTGGGTTCTGAAAAAATAAGCCAGGATCTTTTTTTAAAAACAAGGCATCCCCATTGTTTTTTTGAAGGTCTGCTGAAGGCCTAAGCCCACCTGAACTATATTCCAACAGGGCACATCAAGGGCAGGGGTGGCGGGTGGGGAGGCACTGAAGTGCCCAGGCTGAGGCCAACACAAGAAGTAAAAGGAAGAGCGAGAAAAAATAAAGGACGGGGAGGTTGGCAACGCCAAGTGAAACCCCCGCAATGACGCCCAGAGAGACAACAACTCGCAGCATGTAAGGTGTGGCGCAAACAATGACAAAAGACCTACTTCGCTAGGAGCATCACGGAATCAAGTCATGATGAAGACACAACCAGCATCATAACCACAAACGGCAACATCCCCTCTACAACCTCGAGAGCAAGGCCAGGTGACAAGCAAGACTTCACCACACCGCAGGCACAAAAACCACTGGGTGGGCCGGAAAAAACAAGCTGACGCCAAGCACAGTGCCAAGGAGCACCACCGGCAGTCGAAAAGCATCAAATAACCGAGACCTCGTGACAGCACTGATGTGCTGCCGTTGAGACTGAAGAGCGTCGTGCAGCTGAGGCCACAATGCAGCACCAATCATCCCAATTTTTGGTTCTGTATCTCACCCATTTTTTTAGTGGTGCATCAGAATTAGATTTTTGCACATACTGGATAGTGGATAGTAATTCTAATATAAGAACACACATTATCCCACAAACTCACAAAGTCATAAATCACATCCACCAAAACAAAATTACACCCATATGGACCGGCAGGGGCTTGCGAGGTTGCATGAGGTTCTCTTGTCGGTGGGTGAAAGAACATGCGGTGCCCCATGTTTAGTTTTGGTAATTGATGACAATCTCTATGGACTAATGGTTGCCTTGAGTTATATTTGAAGGATTTGTCCATAGGCATTTCTTGAAGTCCATGTGGTGGTTTCAAGGAGTTTATGTGGTGACCAATGTGTTATTAAGGAATTATCCAAAGATTGGTCATGTGAGAGTTGAGCTTATTGCAAGCATGTCTTGAAGAAGAAGATTATGTGATCATTCATGTTTACCTTCAAGACATTATCCAAATGAAGAGAGTTGGAAAGAGTCAAGGTTGATCAAGACTAAGTCAAGAGTGAATCAAGTTGATCAACACACAAAGCGCACAAGATGTACCGAGGGATTAAGCGATCCCATGGTATGGTAAGCATTGTCAATTACGCTTTGTGTACTAACCCATGGTCTTCGTGAGAGTTCTTTGTGGGGTTAGGTTGCGGTGTGCAAGTTCAAGTGAAGCATCCTGAAGAGATCAAATGCTTGAAGCTTGCCGTCCATTGTGGTGACAATGGACTTGTGAAGTCATTGTGGTGACAATGGACTTGTGAAGACGTTGCGGTGTGCAAGTTCAAGTGAAGCATCATGAAGAGATCAAATGCTTGAAGCTTGCCGTCCATTGTGCTAACAATGGACTTGTGAAGATGTGCGGAAGAGTGGCTCACCCATAGTGGAGTATGGGGGAGCAATTAACTAGTCTTCATCGAGCCAACGCAACCAAGAAAGGTGGTCCAACTTAAGGGAGTCAAGATCGTCATCATCTAGCTCAAGTGGACCATGTGCAAGGCAAAGGTTTGCTCTTGATAGGTTTTCTATTTTACCGGTCTCATGATGGTAGTTGGGAGGCCGGGTTATAGGATCGATTGCCGTACTATCAAGGGAGGCTCTCGATGAGTAGCTTGATCGTATCGTCCATAGAGAGCTCAAACCATTGCATCCTTGCATCATCTTTATTGGTTCTTATTTGGTTCTTCTCTTTGTGAGTTTTGGAGCTTATGGTCATCTTGATGACAAGCTCGAGTTCATCGAAAACGGAGTTCACTCGCATCTTCTATGATGTTTTCGATGTTGGAGGTTATGCCGGTTCTTCTCGGTTGGAGGTTTCACTCTTCTATTTGTTGGCATACCTCCCCTGCCTCTTCTTACTATAACCAGTCACTGTTTTGATGCTACTCGTCTTCCTCTATCCAACAAGCTTGAGTTTGCTCAATTCGGAGCTCATATGCAGAAGTTATGGCAGTTTTGGTCCCAGCGATAGTACCGCGGGCCGGAGCGGTAGTACCGCTTGGGTGCTACAAGTGGTAGTACCGCTGGTAGCCCCCAGCCGTAGTACCGCTGCGGTCTCGTGCTAGTACCGCCTCGATTCGAGGGGTCTTTTTTCGTGTCGGGTTTTAGGGTACTAGCCGCGGCAGTGGGGGCCGTAGTACCGCTCGTATGCGGTAGTACCGCCCTGACCACCGCGGTAGTACCGCTTTGGGCCCAGCGGCAGTACCGCGAGGGGGAGCGGTAGTACCGCTGGCCAAGTGGTAGTACGCTCTCTGCGGGGCTGGTGTGGGGGGTAACGGTTGGATTGTTCCTCCCACTATATAAGGAGGTCTTCTTCCCCAATGAACCTTATCTCTTGAGCTCGTGTTCTTCCCCCATTGTTGACCTTCTTCGAGCTTGCTAACTCTCAATCCCTACATGGATTCTTGCTAGTTTTTGAGGGAAAAGAGAGAGGAGATCTAGATCCACATTTCCACCAATCACTTTCTCCTCTATGTGAGGGGAACCCCTTGGATCTAGATCGTGGAGTTCTTGATGTTCTCCTTCTTGTTCTTCCTCTCAATTTCCTCCCTAGCATTAGTTGCTTCGGTGGGATTTGAGAGAAAAGGACTTGGGCACTCCGTGTGCCCTTGCCATTGCATTTGGTGCATCGGTTTGAGTTCTCCACGGTGATACGTGGAAGTTACAAGTTGAGAAACTTATTACTCTTGGGTGCTTGGTACCCTTGAGCTTGTTCCTCTTGGGTGCTTGGGCGCCCTAGACGGTTAGTGGTGTTCGGAGCTCAATCATTGTGGTGTAAAGCTCCGGGCAAGCGTCGGGGTCTCCAATTAGGTTGTGGAGATCGCCCCGAGCAATTTGACGGGTTCCGGTGACCGCCCCCAAGGGTTGCCATTTGTACGGGTTCGGTGACCGCCCTCAAGGGTCCCTTAGTGGAATCACGGCATCTTGCATTGTGCGAAGGCGTGAGGAGACTACGGTGGCCCTAGTGGCTTCTTGGGGAGCATTGTGCCTCCACACCGCTCCAAACGGAGATTAGCATCCGCAAGGGTGTGAACTTCGGGATACATCGTCGTCTTTGCGTGTCTCGGTTATCTCTTACCCGAACCCTTTACTTATGCACTTTACTTTGTGATAGCCATATTGTTTCTTGTCATATATCTTATTATCACTTAATTGTTTATCTTGCTTAGCATAAGTTGTTGGTGCACATAGGTGAGCCTAGTTGTTGTAGGTTTTGTGCTTGTCAAATTAACCGCTAGGTTTATTCCGCATTTGTTCAAGCCTAAACCGTAATTATTTTAAAGCGCCTATTCACCCCCTTCTAGGCGACATCCACGATCTTTCAGTGGGGACGGTGGACACCAGATCAGCGGTCCTAGATGGTCGTTTTTCCCAGGAGTAGTTTGGAAAGCAATGCAGTGACGGCTCTATGGGGCAGTGACCTTGTGACGTTAGGGTGAAAGTGTTTGTCTGCCCGGTCGACTCAACCGGGTGGGGGAAGGGCCCCGGATTTGGTATGGTGGCCATGGATTGCTGGTGGTCATCCTGTGCAGCTATGGCTGCGGGGATCTGGGTTATCTAGCGGTGTGGCTCCCGAGTGAGCAGTGGAATATTGACTCAGCAGCACTATAACTTGGTGTGTTTGTAGTGTGGCATTGATCAGCGATGGGGCTTTCGCATCAGATGCTGTATGGTTTTTGGCCTAGTTTCTTTTGATGAAATGCATGAGAAGCCTGCTCTTTCAACCTTCTGGAAAAGAAAAGAAAATGTCTACAATAAAATCAAGAATAGGGCCCCGAAACTAAAATTAAGAATGTTCCCCTCATGTCACACTGTAGTAGTATCCCACTACAAATATAACCACCTAGTCCTGCTAATCTGAAGCAGCACAAAGTTTGTGGAGGAGCAACTCCACCTTGCTGCTACAATGTGTACAGCACAAGTGTTGAAAGAACAACTTCAACGTGCTGCACTAGATATCGCTCTAGAGACGAATGTAGGTTGATAGGGCAGCAAGAGTTCAATCCAGAACTCCTAGGGCACAAGATCTACTCCAAGATCTTAGATAAGAACAACAAATTCTATTATAGGTAGGGGTACATAGTCTGCCTCCAAAGTAAAGGCGAGGACCTCTATTCATAGGGCTTTGAGAAGCCTTCACATACTTCTACTTATAGCTGGAATACTCTAGAAAACATTATGTAAGTTTCACCATTCTACTCATAGCTACTCACAACTAGAAGACTCTAGAAAACAGTAGGTAGGATAGAAAAGAAAAGGAAAGAAATACTACACTGGAGTGGAAGCATCTAGAAGTAGCCAAACAGATCTGGCATGTGTTTTCTTTCTTCTCATCTAGTGTTCCACATCATTCTCCCCTGGTTGTTTGGAACTCGCCCTCGAGTTATCTTCATAGAGCGCTTCTTCTGGATGGTAGAGAACAAGTCGCAACATTGAAAGTGTTGGAGATACCCATATCACTTGGAAGATCTATCACATAAGCATTATCATTTATCTTCCTCATGATAGAGAAGGGCCCATACCTTCACTGCCTAAGTTTCCCTTTAACACCTAAAGACAGCCTCTCTTTTCGGAGGTAGACCATCACCTTATCACCGACTTGGAATGATTTTGGCCTCTTTTTGCAATCAGCAAGTTGTTTATTTCTGATTTTGTGCTTCCAAAGCGCCGCGAATCTCTTCAAATAACTCGGTGTAATTATCAGCAAAGGACAATACTGATTTTGAGTTTCCCCTTGATGGCAGCTTCACCAGGTCCACCACATGTGTTGGAACTTTAGTGTAGACAATGGAAAAAGGGCTCCTTCCTGTGGATCTATGCTTGGAGTTATTGTAGGAGAACTCTGCAAGAGATAAAGCCAAATCCCATTGCCCCTTTCTTTCTCCATAAATGCAACGGATCAGATTACCCAAAAACTTGTTCACCACTTCCGTTTGTCCATCTGTTTGTGGATGAGCAGTGCTAGAAAATTTCAATTCAGTGTTGAATTGCTTCCACAAAGTGAGCCAAAATGCAGCAAGAAACTTGCTATCACGGTCTGAGACAATGGACCTTGGAACTCCATGAAGTCTGACCACTTCTCGAAAGAATAGGTTTGCCACATGATGAGCATCCGTTGTCTTGCGGCACGGGATGAAATGAGCCATCTTAGAGAATCTATCCACGACCACAAATACAGCATCACTTCCTCGTCTTGTTCTTGGCAAGCCCAAGACGAAGTCCATAGAAATGTCCTCCCATGGAGCAACAGGAACAGGCAAAGGCATGTATAACCCTGTGTTCTGGACTTGGCCTTTGCAGGTCTGGACATACGGGGCACCGTTGAACGAACTTTCCAGCATCTCTCTTTAGTTGTGGCCAAAAGTAGCGAGCTTCTAGGTTAGCGATAGTCTTGTCCCGTCCAACATGGCCACTAAGATCACTTGAATGGAGCTCTCTAACCAGCTTGTCACGTAGAGAACTTCTTGGAATGCACAAACGATCATTTTTGAAGAGATATCCATCTTGCATCAAATAGTCATCACCTAATGGTTGGCCCCTTGCGTGCTTCACTCAAACATGGCCAAAGTCTTCGTCACCCTCATACAACTCCTTTATTTGACCCATGCCCGGAAGTTCAGCTTCAAAAGAAGTCAAGAGGCATGCACGACGACTCAAAGCATCGGCCACTCTGTTAGTTATTCCAGATTTATGCACGATGAGATAGTTAAACCTCTCAAGATATGCTGCCCATCTTGCTAGCATGCGGTCAACATGCTTTTGATTTCTAAAATGCTTCAAGGATTGATGGTCGCTATAAACAATGAACTCTTTAGGCAGCAAATAGACTTCCCAAGTTTTCAACGCTCTGAAAACGGCGTATAATTCTTGCTGATAGGTACTCCATTTCTGTCTAGCTTCACTTAACTTCTCACTAAAGAAAGCAATGGGCTTCCTTTCTTGAGATAGGACAGCTCCAATGCCTACTCCACTTGCATCACACTCCAACTCAAAAGTCTTGTTGAAATCAGGTAGTACCAAGACAGGAGCTTGTGATAGCTTTTGTTTAATCTCATTGAAGCTAGCTTCAGCTGCTTCTGCCCATTGGAACTTTCCTTTCTTCAAACACTCGGTAATTGGTGCCATGATAGTGCTGAAATTCTTAACAAATCGCCTATAGAAAGTTGCAAGGCCATGAAAGCTTCTTACCTCAGAAATGGTCTTAGGAGTTGGCCATTCTCGGATTGCTTCAACCTTAGAATCATCAACACGAATGCCGTCACATGTTATGACGAATCCTAGGAAAAGAAGTTGTGTTTGCAGGAAAACACATTTCTTCAAGTTGACGTAGAGCTCATTTTCCCTTAGTACTTCTAGCACCTTCCGAATGTGATCAAAGTGTTCATCCTCATCCTTGCTATAGATCAAGATGTCATCGAAATAGACCACAACAAAGTGGGATAAGAAGGGTCTAAGGACTTGATTCATTAAGTGCATAAAGGTACTTGGTGCATTTGAGAGTCCAAATGGCATGACTAGCCATTCAAACAACCCTTCCTTTGTCTTGAAGGCGGTCTTCCATTCATCCCCGGGTCTTATACGGATTTGATGATATCCACTTCTTAAATCTAGCTTTGTGAACACTCTTGCTCCACTAAGCTGATCCAACATATCATCCAGACGGGGAATAGGGAATCTATACCTTACGGTGATCTTGTTAACGGCTCTACTGTCCGTACACATGCGCCAAGATCCATCTTTCTTTGGCGCGAGTAGGGCTGGTACAGCACATGGGCTAATACTTTCTCGAATGTGCCCCTTTTGCAACAATTCCTCCACTTTCTCCTTCAATATACCATGCTCCTTTGGGCTCATTCGATAGTGTGGAAGATTAGGAAGACTTGCTCCCGGAATTAAGTCAATTCTATGTTGAATTCCTCTCATCGGTGGCAAGCCATGTGGCTCCCCAAGTATGTTCTGAAATTCTGCCAATAAACCACGTACCTTTGCTGGAATTTCAACAGTCAGGTGCTCTTCTCCCTTTACAACAAGTGCAGCACACAAATCTGCCTCCTTCAAGTCTTCCATAAACTCATGAGAGGTATGGGAGATAGTTAACATAGTTTTCCCCTCCTCCTTAGAGGTATTACCTTCGGGTTTGTTTGGTAAGATAATGATCCTTCTCTTGTTCCAAATGAAAGAGTAAGAATTTTCCTTGCCCTTGTGTGTAGTATCCACATCAAATTGCCAAGGCCTCCCAAGAAGAACATGGCTGGCATCCATGTCAACCACATCACACAACACATTTGAGCGATAATGCTTACCCAAAGAAAGTGGCAGGTTGCATTGTTTGGTGATCCTCATATTCACTCCTTTCTTGATCCATCCAATAGTGTAGGGATTTGGATGATCATGGGTTTCAAGCTTTAAATGGTCCACCAACTTCTGGGAGATAAGATTCTCGCAGCTGCAACTATCAATCACTAGTTTGCATACCTTGCCATTCACCGTGCATTTGCTCTCAAATATTTTCTTCCGTTGTGTGTCATCGAGTTGTGGTGTGGAACATAGGACACGCTGGATCACACATACCACCTCTTCACCTTCTTCTTGACAAACCTCTTGTCCGTCTACATCTTCAGATTCGTATTCTTCCTCATCGCTTTCACCATCATGGATAGTCGTGTTAACAAATTTCCTTAGTGGGCAGCCGCTGGATATGTGTCCCTCTTTACCACATTTATAGCACTTTGGGCCTTCATTTGCCTTACCCTTGCCTCTAGTTTGCTTCGGGATGGGCTGTTTTGTCTTTGGTGGAGTGGTCTTTTCTTCCACTCTATTAGGTTGGCTCCTAGATGAGCCTTCGGTATGAGGATATGGAGGATATGGAGCCTTAGTTGTCTTTCTCATCCTCACAAACCTCTCGGCCTTTAAGGCTAGAGCTTGTGCTTGATCAACGGACCAGATTTGTTGCATCATCAATCGATCTTGAATAGCATCATTGAGACCATTGATGTACCTTGCAACTTGTTGCTCTTCAGTTTCAGCAAGGTTGCACCTCACTTGTAGCCTTAGAAACTCCTCCGTGTAATCTGAAACAGTCCTATTTCCTTGAGCACAATTTTGAAATTGGATAAATAGGATCTGGTCATAATCAGCGGGCAAAAATCTCCCTTTCAAGAGGCCTTTCATTTGTCGCCAAGTTCTAACACGAGGTTCTCCTCTGAGCCTGCGCTCCTCTTGAACGCGATGCCACCATGCACCGGCTCCTCCTTTCAGTTTGTATGCGACCAAAGGAACTCTACGATCTTCCGGAACCTCCATGACCTCAAAGAAAGTCTCCACTTCATATAACCAATCCAGGCACCCTTCAATGTCAACATTTCCATTAAAACTTGGGATCTCAGCTTTCACCTTGTATGTATCTCTTGCATATGTAGGGTTGGGTGCTCTCCGATATGCGTAGAGATTTGGCTCTTCAAGGGCATCATCATATTCTTCACCTTCAGAAGCCTCAACATAAATTGGCCTTCTTGAAGCACGTTGAACAACATGTTGTCGTGGCGGTCTTGCTCCAAGATTACCTCTCCTTCCTTGATGAACATCTTCCTCTTCTTTAGATGAATCTCCTTCATTGGTAGCAGGGGGGACACCCTTTCTTATCATCTCAACCAGCTGGTCAAATCTCCTATTAAGATCTTCACGCAGCTCTTTGATTTGTTGTTCAGCAGCATCCATCCTCTTCTCCAATTGCTCCATTGCTTGCTGCAACTTACTCTCGAAGAGGACAGCAAGAACTAGTATGGGTCAACGAGGCTCTGATACCACCTGAAGCAGCACAAAGTTTGTGGAGGAGCAACTCCACCTTGCTGCTACAATGTGTACAGCACAAGTGTTGAAGGAACAGCTTCAACGTGCTGCGCTAGATATCGCTCTAGAGGCGAATATAGGTTGATAGGGCAGCAAGAGTTCAATCCAGAACTCCTAGGGCACAAGATCTACTCCAAGATCTTAGATAAGAACAACAAGTTCTATTATAGGTAGGGGTACATAGTCTGCCTCCAAAGTAGAGGCGAGGACCTCTATTTATAGGGCTTTGGAAAGCCTTCACATACTTCTACTTATAGCTGAAATACTCTAGAAAACATTATGTAAGTTTCACCATTCTACTCATAGCTACTCACAACTAGAAGACTCTAAAAAACAGTAGGTAGGATAGAAAAGAAAAGGAAAGAAATACTACACTAGAGTGGAAGCATCTAGAAGTAGCCAAACAGATCTGGTATGTGTTTTCTTTCTTCTCATCTAGTGTTCCTTATAATAATCCTAACAACAGGATCACTATCCACCAAAAAGACTAGAATCAGAAATCCAGAACAGCGGGCAGGATTAACGAAACCCTAAAACCCAAAAATTATCACAGTGGGCACAGGTCACCAAAACCACAGCGACTAATCTCTCCCAAATCCTACAGAGAAGCAGAAAGGGTCGCTACCTCTTGGCCATGTAGAAGAGCAGCGCGTCGGTGACGAAACAATCGGCGGCGAAGTGCTCGAGGCGGCCGTCGGCGCGGTCGACGGCCGCGCACGCCATGGCCACCATGTCGATGGTGGGGTCGAAGCAGTCGGACAGGTCAACACGGCGCCAGAGGTCGGGCTCGCCGGTGGCGACGCGGAGCCAGTTGCGGCACACGACTCCGGCGCCCATGAGCACCTCCGGCGCGCCCAGGCGCTCGAACACTGTAAGCAGAGCATCGTCAGGGAGGCCGGCCCAGTCCGGCGACGGCGACGGCGACGGGGATGCCATGTCGATCTGGCTAGGGCTTTCCGGAAGCCTCCTGTGTGGTGAGAGGGGAGGCAAAGTGCTTAAGCGTCGGGCGCAGTAATAGTACCCACTGTAACCGTTGTTGCTTTGTGACACCTGTATCCATTTTCTCTGCTATGACTAGTTCTTTTTCTAAATATTACTGATATAGTTTTATTTACACATTGTAATCACAAATACTAACATACACACACGCAACGCACGGACGCACGGACGCACGTACAACCCATTTCTACGAGCACCTCCGAGATAATCGATGGAAACGCAGAAAGTCTGAAATAAATTCAAAAAAGTGCGAGCATCTGTGCCAAGTCAAATACTTGAATCCTGATAGGATAGCTCCACCACAAGAAAGCTAATCATCTGAATTATGCTGAAATCTGGTAGTTTGGGAGAAGCCGAGATTTTGACTGTTTAGTAGGAGTTACTTGTGAAAATGGTTAGGGTGATTTTTTATGAGAACCATTTTCAAATCAGGTAATATAGACATGGTAAGAGATATTTAAACACAATGAGTCATTGTAGGATATGATATATGCTATCATTTACTAATATGATGAATTTTAGCTGGGTAATTCGGCCTTTTAATTTGGTTATTCAATTTATTTGTAAAGTTTTAGGTATCAACCAATGATTCATGAATGTTATCTTTGCGTGTGTCTAAAGAATTGAGACGTTGGCATTTGACTAGAGTAGTGAAGAGGTGACTATAATTTTTAATCTTTTATTTAGCAAGAGGTAGAGTTGGGGTAGCATCAATTGAAGAGAAGTTTGTCCAACATCGTCTGAGATGGTTTGGGCATATTCAGCGCAGGCCTCCAGAAGCTCCAGTGCATAGCGGACGGCTAAAGCGTGCGGAGAATGTCAAGAGAGGGCGGAGTAGACCGAATTTGACATGGGAGGAGTCCATTAAGAGAGACCTGAAGGAGTGGAGTATCACCAAAGAGCTAGCTACGGACAGGGGTGCGTGAAAGCTTGCTATCCATGTGCCAGAGCCATGAGTTGGTTGCGAGATCTTATGGGTTTCACCTCTAGCCTACCCCAACTTGTTTGGGACTAAAGGCTTTGTTGTTGTGTTGTTTTAGCAAAAGGGATTTGCAGGTCAAGTGCATGATTCAACTTTTCACTTATATAGTATAACCAAGTCTCTCAAAATAAACAACACGTGAGAAAAGCCAGGATAAGAAAATGAACCAAAACAGAGGTGAAGATGTATTCCGATATTCACTTTTGTGTGTGTGTGTGTGTGGGGTGGGGGGGGGGGGGGGGGGCTAGCCAAGTGCAGGGAACAAAAGTACCCCGACAAAGCAAAATCTCACCTTCTTCTCCCTGAGTCTCCTCCACACATAAAGCAAGAATTCAGAGGTGTATCTCCCTCTACCCTATGAGCGATATTCAAATTGACAAGCATGGTACAAAAATAAAACTGTCAAACATGATATGAAAGATATGAAGATGGGAATTGCCACACATAGTTTCATGTTTTACCCCCTCTACCCCTATGGGCGATAGTTATGCGGTGCTTATTCAACGCCTATTCATGTTTTATCTCGATTATTTATTGTATGTGGACATTGTTCTTTGTTTAAATTGAACATTTGGATTTATTGATTTGAAAATTTGTTGTATTCTATGATACTGAAATATGAAAAATTTCAAATTATGTTGATGTGAAAATGAAGTTGGAATAGAGTTTATATGCACACACACACATAGAAGAAACATAAGAGGAAAAACACAAGGAATCTGGCTTTACGTAGTTGCTCTAAAACCTTTTTAAAAAATTGAAGAGCGATGTAACAACACCTTTAAAGGCTCCGTTCTGGGGGAATCTGCTAGAGTTGCTCTCATCCTTATGTCGCAACACCTGATCGCTCGGCAAATCTCTGGAAATAAAATTATTCAACTCTTTACACATATCTATTATATTTATATGGCTCAAAAACATATAATGATTTACAACAAGTAGGCATTCGACATCAGATCCCTTCAAACGACTGACATTCTAGATGCGCAGACCATTACAAGCATAGGGACCGACCAACACCTTCCCTTTCAGATCTTACAACATGTTTACTTATATATCAGGCCCGGGCATGAACCCATCCTACACATTTCAGCTACAGTACAGCGGAACATTGGCAGGCTTGTACAGGAATGCCTTGACGTTGTGCGAGTTCCCTGACTGTTTGTTGTATGTGAACTTGACCCCAGAGTGTGCATCGCCCCTCCTGGTGCAATGGTGGTGGAAGCTGCTGATGGGCCTCGCCAGGCACGAGTCCCATCGGTCGCTCTCCGGCATCGTCTCCGCAACACTGTAGATGCCCTCGGAGTTTGTGAATGCCTGATAGTTGATGACCTCGCCAGATTTCGTAATGCACAGAACAGCAACCTCCGCGCCTATATAAGACACGAAGATGTACATGAGCAAGAGGAGAATTAAAGAGATTATCTTGCAGGAACTTTAATTGTACACAACATAATGAACAATCCAAAGCAAAGAAATCAAAATGGAATTAGTATGAGACAGGCAGCACATGTATGCTTGACAGTCACATAAAAGGTTCAAGATGTAATTCTTTTTTAGTCTGGTATAGTACCACCTAAAGATCGCCACTTCAGATTTACACTAACATTTTCCAATACACTTCGATCGCATGTAAGCGTTATGAAATATCCCTAATTTTCTTGACAAAAAGGAATGTCAAAACCCATCGTTGACACCTGCGCTAGCACCAGCACTGCTTGTCCCATTTGCGTTTTCATCTCAATTTGTTCATGGATGGTTGAATTACTGAATCTGCCTACCTGAATTTCTAAAATGGTTGATTCAACATCCACTCGGCCCATCTCCTCCAACTTTATTTTTTGATGTAGTTGTTGAATTGCCAAAATTATGTCTGTAGCTATGCCGTGGAACAATCAACGTCAGCAGAATGGCGAGTGCGCCAGTACAGTATGCTGGTCCAGAGAAAATAAAATAAAAGTAGAATGGAACATCAATGGGCAGAAAGTTCTCCCAATAGGCTTAACAGGCAATGTTTTGACGTCATTTGGTTTGAGCTTGTAGGGGCGATGGAGCAAGAACAAGGAAGCAGAAGGGAAAGAAGAAGCAGGATGGGGAAGCCAGAGGGGTCAACCTGCGAATCAGTGACAGGGACTAACTCCAGGAAATGGACTCCAATAACTTGGCAGTGGGTACCCTCATGTTAATGCTTCTCATTGGTGTTCATGCTTAAATGGGATTGGATTGCGAGAGATAGCAGGGAGGTGAAGGTCGCCCTCCAGGCTTCTGTGGGCTTGTCCCAGCCAAAGCTCAGAGAGAAGCACTATTAACTTTTGGCACACCGTTCGCAGTTCTAATTTTATCAAGCAGAGAGCACATCAATGCATTTTCTTTGATGACATTTGATAAATGCTGACATTTCTTGCTGAACAACTAAAATAAGTCTCAGAATACTAAAGGAAAAATTCACATATGTTCTGGAAAGAAGTGGATTCAAGAGATGCATTCAGCTATTCCATGGACATGTACATAACTTTACATGTACTACGCCAATGACTATTATTTCATACGTTGGGAAATGCATTATTTACTCCTTGCAAGCCAACGTACAGACCCACATGGGCACCTAGACAGTTTTGGATTTTGATATCTTTAGTTTCCTTTGCGCATGGAGTTTCAGAGAGAAATAGTGGAATAGATGGTGAAGTGGATACGTGAGGGAAATTTAGGCTATAATTTACACATCATCTAAATATATATACATGCAATGAGAGGCTCCAGAGAAATTACTCAGTAAAGGTGCTATTGTATTGCAGGCAGTACATCATATTCAGCCATCCTTAATAGTTTGCTTAGGCAGAATCAAGAACTCTACCTGACAGTTAAGTTCACCTCAATTTCGGGACATGTTTTGAGCTGAACCAGTTCCCTGTAATTTGATTTGCTCCGGTGGCAGTGGAAAGCAGTTTATGAACTTTCATACGTTCCCAAAACATGTACTAGGATAGAAGTCAAACCTTTTTCCTTGTTTCTTCTTATGTTCTTTTGCTAGAGACTGAACAACCTTAGAGTGAGATACAGATAACGGCTCATGTGTTCGCCTCACCTCACCAAATCCCAACTAAGCTGTATCATGTGCGTCCATCTATGCTCCTCACTAGCTAACACAAGAGCCTCCTGTTACCTAGTACTTACGTCCGATTTTCATCTCAACATCAGATGACCAGTAGCCAAACATCATACGGCCAGTAGCCTAACACAGACTAAAATTCCACCAGAATTTCCCACGGAATGATACGAAAAGCGCTCTCCAGTCTCCACAGCCCACGAATTTCCACTAGAGCGAAACTCGCCACTTTGCTCAGCGTGGTAAACCGAGAACTAAATTCCGAGATCCAAAACAGCTGAACCGAGATCCGCGGAAGCGATCGCTCGAAATCTAGCTCGATGGCCACGACAACACAGAGGGCGGCGACTGCAACTTAGCTAAATTCGAAGGAGGAGGCAGGCTCATTGGGCTGACCTTCGAGGGCGTGGTCCTCGGAGCCGATGGCAGAGTCGGCGCAGACGTCGCAGACGACGCGGCCGCGGATCTCCCCCGTCCACGCCTCGGCCGCCGGGGCCGCCGACAGCAGGAAAGCGAGGAGGGCCAGGTGGAGCGGGAGCAGACACCGGTGAGGGAGAGAACACGCCGCCGTCGCCATGGATTGGGTTGCTCCGTCGAGCTACTCTTTCCTCTTTTTTGTAGTAGCTACTCTTTCCAGCTGTTTTTCTTTTTCTTTTTGAGGGGTTGGTGACATTTTCCCTTTCGCGGGAGTATTGACGAGGTAGACTGTTTTTTTTTTCTGAGTCATACGAGGTAGACTGACTCTAGAACTGGGCCTGGGCAGCCTTGGGCCGGGCCAGGCCAGGTTTATCTCCTGTGATGGGCTTGGGCCTTATTTGCAACCCAAAAGATGGTTTCGGCCCTCTTTGTTTGGGCTTTTACTCCTACTTTTGCAGCCTTTTCACTTTGGCCAAAAAGCTCCTAAATAGGTGTGAGAGCTATTTCTCGCTTTAAGCGAGTCGAATAGCTTGCTCTCGCAGAAGCATGCGCAGTAACAGGCCAGCCCATTTAGCGCATATGTAGTAATAAAAAGGAAGAAATAGGGGCGAAAAAGCGCCGCCCAGGGATCAAACCCGGGTTCCTACGGTTGGGACTAGTGCTTCTAGCCACTGCACCAAAGTTGTGTTCTCCTCTCTTTTTTGGTTTTTTGTTGATTTTTTATTTCTTCTCCGGTATCTCCATTTTTTTCATTTCTTTCTTTCTTCGGGTCTTTTTTGTTTCTTGAGTTTTTTTTCATTTTCTTCATTTATTGTTTTGGTTTTTGTTTTTTCTTATGTTTGTTTTCGTTTT
This sequence comes from Triticum aestivum, assembly GCF_018294505.1. Classification (NCBI taxonomy): domain Eukaryota; kingdom Viridiplantae; phylum Streptophyta; class Magnoliopsida; order Poales; family Poaceae; genus Triticum; species Triticum aestivum. The sequence continues at coordinate 95,394,521 of NC_057808.1, forward strand.
CACTACATTTTCGTATATGTCAAAAACATTCTTTAACAAGTGATCAACATTTATTGTATGCACATTCAACATTTTATGAACTCTTATTCAACATTTTTCAAATATTTGTTCAATATTTTAATACTTATTCAACATTTTTCAAATACTTGTTCAACATTTTTCAAATACATGATCTATATCTTCTAATACATATTCAATATTTTTCAATACGTGTTCAACATTTTAATACTTATCAACATTTTTCAAATACTCATTCAACATTTTTGAATACTTATTCAACATTTTTTAAATACTTGTTCAACATTTCTAATACTTATTCAAATTTTCAAATACTTGTTCAACAATTTTCAAATACTCATTCTTATTCAACATTTTTCAAATACTTGGTCAACATTTTTTAAATGTGTTTTTAAATAGTGTTTTTATATATATGTAAAATATTTTAAAACATAAATAAAAATACAAAAAAAGAAAAAACGAGAACGAAAAAAAGGCCTTTGCCTCCCGCGCGGTTGGGCCGGCCCATCTGGGCTCCCCCCGATGCGAGGCGTCTCCATGTGCTCGCCTAAAGCGAGAACAATATCATGAACCTCATCCCCACATTTTGGAGGACTCATGAGTCTCCATCATTATTTACCTCACTCGGACAATGCTCTAATAATGATGATCATCACACTTCTGTTTACTTACCACTCGATAAACTGAAACAATATGACTCTATATGAATGTCTCTGCCAGTGTACCAAGATGTGCAATGATCTAGCGTAACATGTATAACAATGATGAACGGTGGCTTTGCCACAAATATCATGTTAGCTCTATATGATCATTCAAAACAATATGATGATGAACATACATGTCATAACACGGAACGGTGGAAATTGCATGGCAATATATCTTAGAATGGCTATAGATGGGATCGCGAAAGAACAGAAGCTTGCGCGTGGTGAAAAAGTTGTTTCGTTGGTGCTTCTGTTTTTTTCAATATTTTAGAATTTATAGTGCTGGAATTAGATCAGATGGAGCCACAAGGGGCTCACAAGACATCATTTGAGTCTCCAACAATTATTCCAATAATTACATATCCGATTTGCCCTATGGTGCGCCTACCCGCCAGGGTGCACCCTGTTGTCTTGCCGTCTCCTTGTTTCTCTTCTGGCTCCCTCCGAAGCTTTCAGGGTCTCTTATGTTCCAGGAAAAATCGTCAAAAAATTTCGTCGCGTTTCGACTTTGTTTGGTATGGATTTTCTGTAAAACCAAAAACAAGCAGAAAGCAGCAACTGGCACTAGGGACTAGGTTAATAGGTTAGTTCCCAAAAATGCTATAAGTTTGCATATATAAATTATATAAGATTGATAATATAATAGCATGAAACAATCAAAAATTCTTGATACATTGGAGATGTATCAAGAAGAAGGGTGTTTTCATGGTCCGATCAACATATAGGATGTTGGTGAAAACAAAACTCATCCGACGAGACTGGTTAGAAGGGTCGGATGGATCTTCAAAATAGCGACTGACTAGAGTGGTGTTGGGTGTCTCTTTGAAAAAATAAGGTTCCCTCCAAACTGAAGGTATTTCTCTAGAGTCTGTCACAATGATGTGACGCCCCCGACTCAAACGTGCATTAATCATACACGCAATGCGCACGATCAAGATCAGAGACTCACGGGAAGATATCACAACACAACCCTAGACACAAATTAAAGTCATACAAGCTTTATATTACAAACCAGGGGCCTCGAGGGCTCGAATACATAAGCTCGAATACAAACGGGTTAGCGGAAGCAACAATATCTGAGTACAAACATAAAGTAAACAAGTCCACCTTAAGAAGGCTAGCACAAACATCAACGTAGATCGAAAAGGCAAGGCCTCCTTCCTGGGAGCCTCCTAACTACTCCTGGTCGTCGGCAGCCTCCACGTAGTAGTAGGCACCCTCGGGTTAGTAGTAGTAGTCGTTGGTGGTGTATCTGGCTCCTGGGATCCACCAACTGATCGCAACAATCGTGATGTGAACGGGGCCCAATCTTTCAATGAGAGGGAGATAACTACGATTTTGGGTGGGACTTTGTCGGGGTATTCTCGCAACAGACGCCAGGGGGTGGCTTATCATGGATGGGGATAAGAGGACGTCGTCGGGCCCTGGAAGCGGGAATGGGCGAGAGCTCGATCGCACACGAGACTTACCTAGGTTCGGGGCTCTCCGAGGAGATAACACCCCTAGTCCTGCTCTGCGGGGTCTCCGCATGATGACTATGATCAAAGGGTGGCTACAATCGTGCTCCTTGAGTTGTATTGCTAGAGGAAGAAGAAGGGCAAGGCTAGCTCTCTTGCTTCTCCTAGCTATGGTGTATCTGAGTGGTGTGTGTGCTGAACCCTTTGCATGGGTGAGCCAGGGGTTTATATAGGCCTACCCCCAAGGGTACAATGGTAATGCGGCCGAGTGTAGGACCCAGACATCAGTGTCTAAGGGCGCCGGGTTCTCCGCCGGCTGCTGGGACCCACCTCCTGGTGGGTCCCACTGGCTGCCGAGAAACCGGTCGACAGGTAGGGCCCGCCGCCTGCGGCCCATGCTGATTGCCTTTTGTTGTAGCCTCGCCCTTGATGACGGAGGCCTTGTCGGGGGACGCATGGCTACAGTCCCGCCGCCTAGTCTGCGCTCGCTGTAGCCATGCTCCGTCTTGTCGGTGTAATGGCGCGTGGACTCTGAGAGGAGGGAAGGGCTGGCTGCTGGAGGCCGGTCTGCCCCTGAGGCCGCCTTCGTGGGAAGCACCGTCTTCTGGTTGCTCACGGACAGGTAGGGCCCGCCACCTGCAGGCCGTACCGATCGCCCGTCGTGGGAGCATGGCCCTTGCTGACGAGGGCCGTGTCATGAGCCGCATCGCTACAGTGCCGCGCCGGGCAGGCAAATGACCGCTTGGTCAGCCCGCACTGTAGCCATGCTCCTCCGTGATCCGGGGGAGGGGGAGGCCCTGTAGCCACGCCCCGTTTCTGTTGGTGAACGTGGTAATAATTCAAAAAAATTCCTACGTGTCACCAAGATCAATCTAGGAGATGCTAGCAACGAGAGAGAGGGAGGGCATCTTCATACCCTTGAAGATCGCTAAGCGGAAGCTTTATAAGAACGCGGTTGGTGGAGTCGTACTCGCGGCGATTCAAATCGTGGAAGAGCCGATCTAGCGCCGAAGGGACGGCGCCTCCGCGTTCAACACACGTACAACCTGGGGACGTCTCCTCCTTCTTGATCCAGCAAGGGGAGAGGAAAAGTTGAGGGAGAACTCCAGCAGCACGACGGCGTGGTGGCGATGGAGCTCGTGGTTCTCCGGCAGAGATTCGCTAAGCACTACGGAGGAGGAGGAGGTGTTGGAGAGAGGGAGGGCTGCGCCAGGGAAGGGGTCACGACTGCCCTCCCACCCCCTCACTATATATATGGGGAAGGGGAGAGGAGGAGGTGCCCTAGGGTTTCCCCTAGGGGGCGGCGGCCAGGGCAGATTGCATCTCCCTAGGAAAACCCCAGGGATACTTGCCCCCGAAGCCAAGCCAGGTGGAGGCTTGCCTTCCAAGTTAGGTGGAGGCGCCCCACCTCCCCAAGTAACGTGGGAAAGGGTGTGGGGGCGCACATCCCCTTAGTGGGCTGGTTTGCCCCCTCCCCTTGGCCCATGAGGCCCTACAACACTTGCCGGGGCCCCCGAAACACATTTCGGTCATGTTGGCCATAGCCTGGTACCCCCAGAACACTTCCGGACTCCAATACCCTTCGTCCAATATATCGATCTACACCTCCGGACCATTCCGGAACTCCCCGTGACGTCCGGGATCTCATCCGGGACTCCGAACAACCTTCGGTAACCACATACTATTCCCATTACAACTCTAGCGTCACTGAACCTTAAGTGTGTAGACCCTACGGGTTCGGGAACCATGCAGACATGACCGAGACACCTCTCCGGACAATAACCAATAGCGGGATCTGGATACCCATATTGGCTCCTACATGTTCCACGATGATCTCATCGGATGAACCACGATGTCGGGGATTCAATCAATCCTGTATACAATCCCTTTGTCTATCGGTATGTCACTTGCCCGAGATTCGATCGTCGGTATCCCTATACCTTGTTCAATCTCGTTACCGACAAGTCTGTTTACTCGTTCCTTAACGCATGATCCCGTAGCTAACTCATTAGTCACATTGAGCTCATTATGATGATCCATTACTGAGTGGGCCCAGAGATACCTCTCCGTCACACGGAGTGACAAATCCCAGTCTCGATTCATGCCAACCCAACAGACACTTTCAGAGATACCTGTAGTGCACCTTTATAGTCACCCAGTTATGTTGTGATGTTTGATACACCCAAAGCATTCCTACAGTATCTGGGAGTTGCACAATCTCATGGTCTAAGGAAACGATACTTGACATTAGAAAAGCTCTAGCAAAACGAACTACATGATCTTGTGCTATGCTTAGGATTGGGTCTTGTCCATCACATCATTCTCCTAATGATGTGATCCTGTTATCAACGACATCTAATGCCCATGGTCAGGAAACCACAACCATCTATTGATCAACGAGCCAGTCAACTAGAGGCTCACTAGGGACATGTTGTGGTCTATGTATTCACACATGTATTACGGTTTCCGGTTAATACAGTTATAGCATGAACAATAGATAATTATCATGAACAATGAAATATAATAATAACCATTTTATTATTGCCTCTAGGGCATATTTCCAACAGTTTCGTTGTAATGAATGGGTGTAAACTCCGAGGGGAGGAGGGGCCGTCTGCTAGGAGCCGGCCCCCTGAGGCTGCCTTCTAGAGTGCGCCGTCTTCTGGGAGTCGGCCACCTGGGCCAGCCGCATGTCCGAAAGGTACGAGGGGCTTTGCTAGCCCCGATGTCTTGAAATGCTAAGGGGTGCCGATGAGGCTGCCAGTGGTCAATCCCTCCGACAAACTTGACCCTCATGATACGGCTACCAACCGTATAGGAAGAACCGTACACGACTAATATCCACGACAATCACTGAACCAACTCCATGATGTTATCGACCGAGCCAACGACACGATCGACCTATCCACGAAGGATTTTTCCTGCAAGCCAATCGAAGGACATGCAAGAAAATAATAGCCAAGCAATCTGAAATTACGGATATGCTAGATGGAATAAATCTCACAAGATGAAATTTGAGGTTCTGATAAGATGTCTTGACGGTCGCACTAGCCGCTACGAGCGAAGACAAATAAAAGTAGCTAAAGCTAAACTTCTCTAAACAAAAACCGAGTCTAAAACATATATAATTTAGGGTAACTATTTATTAGAGGCAGACGTGCGGCCAAGTCAGTTCATTGTGTTCCATCCGGACTGCTTTGGGCGTACGTCGACGGGCGGCGTGTAGAGGCTGTAGCATTGCAGGGCTGAACTGTGAGTCCACGTCTCCGATTCCTAATCCAAGTGCTTTGGTTCTTGTGCCCGCTGTCCTTGTGCACGTAACATCAAATGATGGTTGTGATGGATGGTTTGGTCTTTGGTGGGTGCATGCATGGTATGCACATGCATGTGTATGTGTTCCATGCACATTAACTGCTCCTCATTTTCACACGGCGCCTGTAAAAATATTCTATTATTCTGCATACAATAAAAGGATGTGTTGTATATATATTTCAAGTAACAAAATAATAATTTATATAATAATTAATAGAAATTACCTAATTATTTTGTATGATGATAATATTTTTGGTTGTATCTATGGAGGCTATGTCCACATCAAATCGAGTATGGGGGGGAGGTAGCGGAGCAACCGTGAGTACTCATCCAAAGTACTCGCAAGACTTACATCAGATCTACACTACATATGCATTGGTATCAATAAAAGGGGTAGTATCTTGTGGAGTAAACTGTAGAATGCCAGAATGAGGAGGGGGGAGGGGGGGAGAAGCTAATCCAATCGAAGACTACGTCTTCTGGCAGCCACCATCTTAAGGCATTAGAATAGAGTAGCTGGTATGGTAACAAGTATCATCATATAGCAATAATCCTACCCGGAGATTCTCTCCTCGTCTTCCTATAAGAGAGCAATCACCGGGTTATATATGTCACTTAACTGGGTGTGTTTTATCAAGTATCCTATTTTAGTTGTAAGAGGTCGGAATACAACTCCACGCCGTCCTGTTTCTGTAGACACGGCTATTCGAATAGATTACTTCCCTGCAGGGGTGCAGCACATTACCCGATCAGTCCTGGCTACCTCTTTATACAAAGCAGGTACTTACGCGGACCACCTCGGCCAGTGCCTCTCCATCATTGACGTTTGAGAGCTTTGGGAAGAAACATATGACGCCGAGTGTCCATAACTCATCCCGCGTGGCGGTTAGTGCGAAAAGGTCAGTAGCCATCTCAGATCAAATATCCAATCTCGTTAAGCGTGTGACATGGCTTAGACTACGGTGGTATTTCCCAAAAGAGGAAGGGATGATGCAGCATAGCTACGGTAAGTATTTCCCTCAGTTATGAAACCAAGGTTATCAATCCAGTAGGAGAACCAAGCAACACTATGTAAACGGTACCTGCACGCAAAGAACAAATACTTGCAACCCGACGCGTAAGAGGGGTTGTCAATCCCTCCTCGGTAAAAAGATAGATTAAATTATACGAGATTGGATAAATAGATCCGAATAAAACACGAAATAAAATAAGTAAAGAAAAATTGCAGCAAGGTATTTTTGGGTTCTTGAATTATAGAACTAAAAACAATATGATAAAAGATAGACCCGGGGGCCGTAGATTTCACTAGTGGCTTCTCTCGAGAAAATAGCATACAGTGGGTAAAAAAATTACTGTTGGCAATTGATAGAAGAACAAATAATTATGATGGTATCCAAGGCAATGATCATGATTATAGGCATCACGTCCAAGATTAGTAGACCAACTCCTGCCTGCATCTACTATTATTACTCCACACATCGACTGCCATCTAGCATGCATCTAGTGTATTAAGTTCATGGAAAAATGGAGTAAGGCAATAAGAACGATGACATGATGTAGACAAGATCTATTCATGTAGGAATATACCCCATCTTTTTATCCTTAATAGCAACGATCAATACGTGCCTCCCTACTGATACGCCATTTTGCACCATGTTTACTGCTACTTCTTGAGCTTGCGTTGGTTTTTTCCTTGAAGAGGAAAAGGTGATGCAGCAGAGTAGAGTAAGTATTCCCCTCAGTTTTGAGAACCAAGGTATCAATCCAGTAGGAGACAACGCACATGTCACCGAATACCTGCACAAACAAACACCAACTTGCACCCAACGCGATAAGGGGTTGTCAATCCCTTCACGGTTATTTGCAAAGTGAGATCTGGTAGAGATGGATAAACGGCAAAGTAATATTTTTGGTTTATGGAATGGAAAGTAAAAGATTGCAAAGAAAGTAAAAACGAAACTAAAATTGTAGATCGGAAACTTATATGATGGAAAATAGACTTGGGGGCCATAGGTTTCACTAGAGGCTTCTCTCAAGATAGAAAATATTACGGTGGGTGAACAAATTACTGCCGAACAATTGATAGAAAAGCGCATAATTATGATGATATATAAGGCAATGATCATGAACATAGGCATCACGTCCGTGTCAAGTAGACCGACTCCTCCCTGCATCTACTACTATTACTCCACACATCGACCGTCTCCTGCCTGCATCTAGAGTATTAAGTTCATAAGAATAGAGTAACTCATTAAGTAAGATGACATGATGTAGCAGGATAAACTCAAGCAATGTGATGAAAAAACCATCTTGTTATCCTCAATGGCAACGCCCAAAGGCGGGAGGCGGAGGTGGATGCCCGCACATGCGTTAACGACCTTGCGCGCTACACCGAGTTCCTGTGGGAGGAGGAGGAGCGCCTCGTCGAGCAGGCAAAGAGCCTTACCGCCACCGTGACCATGGCACACGCTGCCTCAGAGGCGAGGAATCAGGAGATCTACGAGGAGAACCACCGCTCCAAGAGGGGTCGTCTGGAGCGGTAGAGGGCGTTCGAGGTGAGCGTCGCTGAAGCTGCAGCAGCGACATGCACCGTATTACAGCTCTCCAGCTCATCGGTAGGCTCCTCCTCCTCTGCCTCTTACTGAGTGCGCTTGGCAGAGGAGAGGCATCCGGAAGTAGTACAAAGCCCCTCCGTAGTAGTAGTATTTAGGGGCTATTTTGTTCAGTTCATCTAACTATAGATGTGGTGGAACTTGTAGCGACCAGACCTCATACAGTCTGATCTCTGTGCATCAGTGTCATCCCTGGATCGGTAATGCTGACACGCACAGTACTTGAGGATTTATAACAGAGTAGCAATCACACACTTATTACATCGAATGTCTCAAAAGAGAACTTATTACAATAAATATGTCTTAAGGCCATCTAAAACGATAACAGCGGAAGGCTTGGAAGATAAAGCGAGTCCATCAACTCCAACGGCATCACTGAGTGAAAGACCACGACCTAAGGCACCTTACTCGTCATCTGAAAAGTCTGCAACATGATACGTTGCAGCCTGAAATGGGTCAGCACATGGAATATGCTGGCAATGTAACACAAGAGAGTAATGAAACAGAAATAATGCTATCACTACATGCATATATGGCTGGTGGAGGCTGTATGGTTAATATGTTTGCGAAAAGCCAATTTTTCCCTACAGCAAAGGAATAAATTTTATTTAACTATCATGGTAGTTGTTAAACATTGAGAAGGTTCCTCCAACTCAATCCCAATTAAATATCATCATTAAACCCAATCAAAATTTATATTAAGAGTGATGAGATCCACATGATAATCCAAGATCTAGATACTCAAGATGTCCATAACCGGGGACACGGCTAATCATGATTAGTTTGTACACTCTGCAGAGGTCTGCGCACTTTTCCCCACAAGACTCGAATACATCCATGGTCGGATATTCGAGATACAGTCTTTCTGAAGCATTAACTCTCTACTCTGGATAGACAATACCACCTACAACCCACTACATCTGCTAGTCTACCTCTTCGAGAGCTTCACGCAACTTACTCAACTATGCCAGAGCCCATAATGGCTTGTGGATGCACACGGAAGTTTCTAGCATGAATAATCTTATGATCCCTTTGAGCCTGGGTGGCGAGCCGTAGGATGATCACACGGGTCCTCCGGGATATCCTAGGACAACACTGGATTCTCCAGGTGCCCGCAACCAACCCACCCAGATGTGTATTTAAGTTGCCACCTTAAGTTGAACCATTAATTAACAAACGCACATCTGTCATGAATACACTCAAACCCAATCCACGTCTACGAGCATAGCATAGCATAACAGTATAAGCAACGTAGAAGTAACTCCCAAAGGTTTGATAATAAACAGGTGAATAGGTACTACCTCATCTACTTCCCAAACCCACAATTTAATCAGATCCTAACCATGCAATTGTTTGAGGATTGATCTAATGCAATAAAACTGGGTAGTAAAGAGGTATGATCAAAGTGTTACTTGCCTTGCTGATGATCCGTGAAACCTAGAGACTCGTAGTAACACGCTTCGCACTCCGGGTACTCTACCACAAACAAACAAACAAACATACAATAAGCAATCAAGAAAGATGCACGGGTAAAACTCAAATAAGAAATCTGACCAGAAAGTTCAACTTAAGAACTCCGGTTTGCAAAAAGAATCAAATCAAACGAAGCAACGAAACTCAAACTGCGAAAGAAACAAGATCCGATTACTAATCTGGACTAAAGTCAAATTTTACAGTAGCAAAATCTTGTTTAAGTTGGTTAAACAGAAAGAGGGCTTCGAGACGAAACTCTAGTCGCTTGAATCGCCTGATTCCAATAAACGAGCGAAAAGTTATACTAGAACGAAAATCGGATCAGAAATTGCGATCGAAAATAATCGCGAAAAATCCGAGAAAAAGAAAAACTGACGAACAGGCTAACGAATGAACGTTCGTTATCTGCGGCTAATGGGCGAAAACTATTCGTTAAAACGAACGTACGGACGAATGTCCGCTAAATAACTAAACCGAAAAAACCGAACCAGATCTGAAAAAAACAGATCTAGGGTTTTGAAAAAAAACCGATCGGTTTTCTCGCGAAAACCGAGGACGGCGGCGGCTACCTCCGGCGGGTCGGGCGAGACAGCGGCGGCGGCGGTGCGACTCCGGTGCGGCGGCGCGGCGGCGGGTGGCGGCTCAGTCGGCGCGCGGCACAGGCGGCGGCGGTGCTGCGCGGCGGCTAGGGTTTGGCGGCGGGGCGCGGGCTGATGGGCTTCGGGGCTCGGCCGACGCGGCTTATAAAGCCCCCCTGGGCGGAGTCCCGCTCGTGTATGGCCCGAAGTCGGTTTCCTCTTTTTTTAAAAAAAAAATATTCCGCGCAGAAAAACAAAGAAAAGAAATACTAAACGGACTCCAAAAATCCTGAAATAAAATTTCCCCGTCCTCTGAAAATCTACCGGACAAGGTGAACATTTATTTGGGACTCTAATGCAATTTGTAAAAACGCATATTTTTCCTAATTCAAATAAAATAGCGATAAAACTCCGAATAAAATTCTTATTTGATTTTAATATTAAATCTCCAATATTTCTTTATTTTGAGGATGTCATTTTATCCCCTCTCTTTTATTTTCATAAAAGAAATATTCGAAGATAAAATAATTAAAATCAAACGATCCTCTTTTCAAAATTTGAGAAAAACTCAAATATGAAAATAACGAAATTCCCAACTCTCCCCGTGGGTCCTTGAGTTGCGTAGAATTTCTAGGATCAAGCCAAAATGCAATAAAAATATGATATGCAATGATTGTCTAATGTATAACATTCCAATTGAAAATTTGGGATGTTACAAACCTACCCCCCTTAAGATGAATCTCGCCCTCGAGATTCGGGTTGGCTAGAAAATAGGTGAGGGTGATCCTTTTGTAGGTCTTCCTCTCGTTCCCAGGTGGCTTCATCCTCGGTATGGTGGCTCCATTGAACTTTGCAGAACTTGATAACCTTGCTGCGTGTAACTCGGCTGGCAAACTCGAGAATCTTGACTGGTTTCTCCTCGTATGTCAAATCGCTATCCAACTGTATCGCTTTCAGTGGCACTGTATCTCTCTGAGGGATATCAGCCATCTCTGCGTGGCACCTCTTTAACTAGGAAACATGGAACACATCGTGAACTCCTGACAATCCTTCGGGCAATTCCAACTTGTAGGCAACTTCTCCCATACGTTCCAAAACACGGTAAGGTCCTACAAATCTCGGGGCTAACTTTTCCTTAACTCCAAAACGTTTCACTCCTCGAAGTGGTGATACACGAAGATACACTCTGTCTCCGACTTCGTAAACTGTCTCCTTGCGTTTAGAATCCGCATAACTCTTCTGCCTGGTCTGGGCTACCTTGAGTGTATCACGAATCAGCTTAACCTTCTCTTCAGATTCTTTAATCAAATCAGGTCCAAACAACTGGCGATCTCCAACTTCATCCCACATCAATGGTGTCCTGCACCTCCTTCCGTACAATGCTTCAAAAGGGGCCATCTTCAAACTGGCTTGATAGCTGTTGCTGTAAGAGAACTCTGCATACGACAAATTATCGTCCCAACTAGATCCATAGTCTAGCGCACAAGCTCTCAACATGTCCTCCAGAATCTGATTGACTCTCTCAGTCTGTCCATCTGTCTGCGGGTGAAAAGCTGTACTGAACTCTAGCCTGGTTCCCAAAGTCTCATGCAACTGATTCCAAAATTTGGAGGTAAACTAGGTTCCTCTATCTGGTACAATGGTCCTCGAAACTCCATGCAGACACACAATCCTGGTCATGTATATCTTTGCCAACTTAGCACTGGTGTAAGTGGTCTTCACTGGGATGAAATGAGCTACCTTCGTCAAACGATCGACTACAACCCATATCGAGTCATAGCCTGAACGAGTCCTAGGTAACCCCGTGATAAAATTCGTGCCTAGCTTGTCCCACTTCCATTTGGGTATCGGCAGTGGTTGTAGTAATCCTGTTGGCGTCTGATGTTCTGCCTTCACTCTCTGACATACATCACAAACTGCTACATACTCCGCAATATCCTTGTTCATTCCGGTCCACCAGAAACTATCCTTCAAATCCAGATACATCTTGGTATTTCCTGGGTGAATCGAATACGGCGAATCATGGGCCTCTTGCAGAATCAACTTCCTGATCTCCGGATCATTAGGCACATAAATGCGGTCCTCAAATCATAGGGTATCGTGCTCATCTTCACGAAATCCCTTAGCTTTTCCTTTGCTCATTCTTTCCTTTATCTCAGCAATCTCCTTGTCTGTCTTCTGAGCCTCTCTGATCTTATCCATCAAAGTAGATTGAATCTCCAGTGCTGCTACATAACCTCTCGGAACTATTTCCAAACATAGCTCATGATGATCCTCCGCTAACTCCTTGGGTAACTCTCCGGTCATGAGTGTATTGACATGACTCTTGCGGCTCAACGCATCGGCTACTACGTTAGCCTTTCCGGGATGATAATGCAACTTCATATCATAATCCTTAATGAGCTCTAACCATCTCCTCTGCCTGAGATTCAACTCCTTCTGAGTGAAGATGTACTTCAAACTCTTGTGATCCGTGTACTCACAATGGTTTCCGATGAGAAAGTGTCTCCACGTCTTCAACGCATGCACTACGGCTGCTAACTCCAAATCATGTGTAGCATAATTCAACTCATGGGGTTTAAGTTGTCGGGAGGCATATGAAACAACTCTTCCCTCCTGCATAAGCACTGCTCCAAGTCCTCGACGAGAAGCGTCGCAATACACCTGGTAATCCTTGCGTTGATCTGGAAGAATCAACACTGGAGCTATAACCAAGCGTTTCTTCAACTCCTGAAAATTGGTCTCACACTCCTCAGTCCATTTGAACTTGGTGTCCTTCTTCAACAACTCCATCATGGGCTTTGCAATCTTCGAGAAATTCTCAATGAACCTCCGGTAGTATCATGCGAGTCCAAGAAAACTCCGGATCTCTCCAACTGACGTGGGTGATTCCCAATTTGTCACAGTGACAACCTTGGTAGGGTCTACTGCTATTCCTTCTCCGGATATAACATGTCCGAGGAATCCAACTTCCTTCAACCAAAACTCACACTTGCTGAGCTTGGCATATAACTGATGTTCTCTGAGCTTCCCAAGTACCAGACGCAAATGCTCTTTATGTTCCTCTTCATTCTTCGAGTAAACTAGAATATCATCAATGAACACCACGACGAACTTATCCAAAAACTCCATAAACACTTTGTTCATCATGTTCATAAAATAGGCAGGTGCGTTAGTCAGACCAAATGACATAACGGTATACTCATATAGCCCGTACCTTGTGGTAAAAGCTGTCTTAGGTATATCCTGCTCTCGAATCTTCAGCTGGTGGTACCCTGATCGCAGATCGATCTTGGAAAACACCTTAGCGCCTTGCAGTTGGTCAAACAAATTATTTATCATCAGCAGTGGGTACTTGTTCTTGATCGTCACCTCATTCAATCCTCGATAATCAACAACCATCCTCAACGATCCATCCTTCTTCTCCACTAGAAGTACTGGTGATCCCCAAGGTGACGAACTTGGGCGAATATAGCCTTATCCAGTAACTCCTTAATCTGCTTCTTAATTTCCTCCAAATCCTTTGCGGGCATTCTGTACGGTCTCTTAGATATTGGTCCCGTGCCTGGCAAAAGCTCGATCAAAAACTCAATATCTCTATCCGGTGGCATGCCTGGCAACTCTTCTGGAAATACATCTGGAAAATCCTTCACCACTGGTACTTCCTCCTGTACAACTCCTGATAAGGAATTCACTTGAGTCCTACTCGGCATATGCCGGGATACATACTTGATCCTTCTTCCTTCTGGGGTGGTAAGCAAAATCGACTTACTGGCGCAGTCAATGTTCCCTCCATACTTCGATAACCAATCCATGCCTAATATCATATCCAGTCCTTGTGACTCCAATACTATTAGGTCCGAGGGAAACAGGTAGTTACCAATCCTTAATGGTAACCGATCACACCATAGGCTAGCCATATACTCTGCTCCTGGCGAGGTTACTAACATGGCTGACCTAAGGGCTTGGGTTGGCAGTTTAAACTTATCCACAAATCCCCTTGATATGTATGAATGCGATGCACCAGTATCAAAAAGAATGATTGCAGTAAATGACTTAACCATAAACTTACCTATTACTGCATCGGGTTGCGCTTCAACCTCCTCCATGCTAACGTGGTTCACCTGTCCCCTGTTGAAAGGGTTGGGCTTCTTCCTAGAGCTTCCATTGCCATTTCCATTCTTTGCTTCAGAACACTCCGTGGCATAATGTCCGTTCTTCCCGCACTTGAAACAAGTAATGTGACTTAAATCCTTCTTGGCGGGCGTTGCTGGGTTGGAATGGTTCTGTCTGTTGCTTCCTCCATTACCATTCCCGTTCTTGGAGCTACTATGGTTGTGCGACATCCCTCCATTGTGATTGTGAGCTCCATGGTTATGTTGAAGGGGTACTCCCGAGTTCGGGGTAAAACGGGGTCTCTGTTGAGCTCCAGAATTGTACTTCCCTTGTCCATACTTCCTCTTGCGGTTGTCAATCTGCTGCTGCTTCCCTTCAATCATGAGAGCTCTATCTACCAACTCCTGGTAGTTATTAAAATTTGCCACCATCAACTGCATGCTTAGCTCATCATTCAGTCCTTCCCGAAACTTCTCCTGTTTAGCTGCATCCGTAGCAACGTCATCTGGGGCATAACATGCTAGCTTACTAAAGTCATCCACATACTGGCCAACGGTGCGTCCTCCTTGGCGTAAGTTGCGAAACTTGCACTTTTTCATGGCCATAGATCCTGCTGATATATGGGCAGTGCGAAAAGCTTGCTGAAACTGGTCCCATGTAACAGTGTCAGTGGGGTAAGTGGCTGTGAAATTCTCCCACCATGATGCTGCGGGTCCATCAAGCTGATGTGCGGCGAAACGCACTCTCTCCGCATCTGTGCATCCTGAAGTGGTCAACTCCCTTCCAATCTTGCGGAGCCAATCATCTACAACTATCGGCTCAGTGCTACTGGAGAACACCGGCTGATTCAGCCTTAGAAAACGGGCTAAGTGATCAACGGGTGGTGGTAGTGGTGGGTTGTTGTTGTTGTTCCCCTGATTCTAATTCTGGACTAGTATCTGCATCAATGCATTCTGCTGCTGGATCAACTGAGTGAGCTCTGGTGGGAAGGCAAATCCATTGTCGCGTCTCGGAGGCATCTGCTGGGTTTAGAAAAGGTGAGAAAACAGAATAGACTGAGGTCTAGGGGGAAAAACACTACCCATATGCACATGAGACAAACACAAACATATCACTCAATCAATCAAGCAAGGGCATACAATCTGTCTAACTATCGTTACAAAAGTGCTCGGACTATACTATATACATGGTGGAATACTACTACTGATATGGTGGTCGACTAGAAAAATTGATCGGTCGAAGACTCCATGATATCCGCTCCAGCTTCATCAACAAAATCATCATCGCTATCGTCAAGGTCCGAGTCGGTGTCGTCGATGATGTAGTTCTCCGGGCAAGTGGAATCGTCGTCTTCTCCTCCTGGCGCGGGATCTCCCATGAATACTCCTAGCTTCCTTGTCAAGTCGTCATTCTTCTCCACTAGTACGACGATTTCCTCCTCATAATCTTCGCGAGTAGCCTTGAGTTCTTCCTCCAGCTCTGTGATCCTGGTCATTGCCTTCTTCAGATCCATCATGCCCGCGCACATCTGATTCTCCTGGCGACGAATGTGTTGGTTTAACTCCTGGATGAAAGCTGCAATAGATCTATCCTTCCTGGTGCTAATCATCTCCCATTGCTCATCTCGGCGCCCACAAATCTGGTAGATAGTATCCTTCCTTGTGGTAGACTTCTCCAATGCGTCTCATGGTGATGTGGGCTGCCATGCTTTTGCCTAGACTCCAGGTGGGTGCGTCAAAGGAAAACTCTATGGGCTCAGTGACTGGCGTGAATGTCCTTCCTGGAACTTGAACTTGAATCATCCAGCGCTCCTCTTCTGGTAAAGTGGCATTGTAAGTCCCGGTGAAGCTTGGTATTCCGATGTTCAGGTACCTAGTGACTTCCTTCAAGTGTCGTCCAAAAGGTGTGTCTTCATCCGGTTGTGCAAACTTGTTCCTTGCATCCGCCATCCTAAAGAGTAGAAAATGGAGAGGAGTCAGAAATAAGAAGAGAGCAGTGATCTAGGGTTTTAGCTTAGTGGTCGTGTCCTACAGTCAGCGTGTGCTCTGATACCATCTTGTAGCGACCAGACCTCATACAGTCTGATCTCTGTGCATCAGTGTCATCCCTGGATCGGTAATGCTGACACGCACAGTACTTGAGGATTTATAACAGAGTAGCAATCACACACTTATTACATCGAATGTCTCAAAAGAGAACTTATTACAATAAATATGTCTTAAGGCCATCTAAAACGATAACAGCAGAAGGCTTGGAAGATAAAGCGAGTCCATCAACTCCAACGGCATCACTGAGTGAAAGACCACGACCTAAGGCACCTTACTCGTCGTCTGAAAAGTCTGCAACATGATACGTTGCAGCCCGAAACGGGTCAGCACATGGAATATGCTGGCAATGTAACACAAGAGAGTAATGAACAGAATAATGCTATCACTACATGCATATATGGCTGGTGGAGGCTGTATGGTTAATATGTTTTGCGAAAAGCCAATTTTTCCCTACAACAAAGGAATAAATTTTATTTAACTATCATGGTAGTTGTTAAACATTGAGAAGGTTCCTCCAACTCAATCCCAATTAAGCATCATCATTAAACCCAATCAAATTATATTAAGAGTGATGAGATCCACATGATAATCCAAGAACTAGATACTCAAGATGTCCATAACCGGGGACACGGCTAACCATGATTAGTTTGTACACTCTGCAGAGGTTTGCGCACTTTTCCCCACAAGACTCGAATACATCCATGGTCGGAGATTCGAGACACAGTCTTTCTGAAGCATTAACTCTCTACTCTGGATAGACAGTACCACCTACAACCCACTACATCTGCTAGTCTACCTCTTCGAGAGCTTCACGCAACTTACTCAACTATGCCAGAGCCCATAATGGCTTGTGGCTGCACACGGAAGTTTCTAGCATGAATAATCTTATGATCCCTTTGAGCCTGGGTGGCGAGCCGTAGGATGATCACACGGGTCCTCCGGGATATCCTAGGACAACACTAGATTCTCCAGGTGCCCACAACCAATCCACCCAGATGTGTATTTAAGTTGCCACCTTAAGTTGAACCATTAATTAACAAACTCACATCTGTCATGAATACACTCAAACCCAATCCACGTCTACGAGCATAGCATAGCATAATATAAGCAACGTAGAAGTAACTCCCAAAGGTTTGATAATAAACAGGTGAATAGGTACTACCTCATCTACTTCCCAAACCCACAATTTAATCAGATCCTAACCATGCAATTGTTTGAGGATTGATCTAATGCAATAAAACTGGGTAGTAAAGAGGTATGATCAAAGTGTTACTTGCCTTGCTGATGATCCGCGAAACCTAGAGACTCGTAGTAACACGCTTCGCACTGCGGGTACTCTATCGCAAACAAACAAACATACAATAAGCAATCAAGCAAGAAGCACGGGTAAAACTCAAATAAGAAATCTAACCAGAAAGTTCAACTTAAGAACTCCGGTTTGCAAAAAGAATCAAATCAAACGAAGCAACGAAACTCAAACTGCGAAAGAAACAAGATCCGATTACTAATCTGGACTAAAGTCAAATTTTACAGTAGAAAAATCTTGTTTAAGTTGGTTAAACAGAAATAGGGCTTCGAGACGAAACTCTAGGCGCTTGAATCGCCTGATTCCGATAAACGAGCGAAAAGTTATACTAGAACGAAAATCGGATCAGAAATCGCGATCGAAAATAATCGCGAAAAATCCGAGAAAAAGAAAAACTGACGAACATGCTAACGAACGAACGTTCGTTATCTGTGGCTAACGGGCGAAAACCGTTCGTTAAAACGAACGTATGGACGAACGTCCGCTAAATAACTAAACCGAAAAACCGAACCAGATCTGAAAAAACAGATCTAGGGTTTCGAAAAAAACCGATCGGTTTTCTCGCGAAAACTGATGACGGCGGTGGCGGCGGTGCGACTCCGGTGCGGCGGCGGGTGGTGGCTCCGGCGGCGCGGGCGGCGGGGCGACACGGCAGCGGGCGGCATCGACGGCGGGGCTGCGCGGCGGCTAGGGTTTGGCGGCGGGGCGCGGGGTGATGGGCTTCGGGGCTCGGCCGGCGCGGCTTATAAAGCCCCCCCGGGCGGAGTCCCGTTCGGGTACGGCCTGAAGTCGGTTTCCTCTTTCTTTCTTTTTAAAATTATTCCGTGCAGAAAAACAAAGAAAAGAAATACTAAACAGACTCCAAAAATCCTGAAATAAATTGTCCCCGTCCTCTAAAATCTACCAGACAAGGTGAACATTTATTTGGGACTCTACTGCAATTTTGAAAAACACATATTTTCCTAATTCAAATAAAGTAGCGATAAAACTCCGAATAAAATTCTTATTTGATTTTAATGTTAAATCTTCAATATTTCTTTATTTTGAGGAAGTCATTTTATCCCCTCTCTTTTATTTCATCAAAGAAATATTCGAAGAGAAAATAATTAAAATCAAACGATCCTCTTTTCAAAATTTGAGAAAAACTCAAATATGAAAATAACGAAATTCCCAACTCTCCTCGTGGGTCCTTGAGTTGCGTAGAATTTCTAGGATAAAACCAAAATGCAATAAAAATATGATATGCAATGATGATCTAATGTATAACATTCCAAATTGAAAATTTGGGATGTTACAGAACTGTACAACGTACTTAAAATTAGCTAGTATATATCTTTGAACTAGCTATTTCTGTACGTGGTTGGCAACAATTGGGAAAAGTTTGGTCGGTTCAGCTGTCGAGTTGAACTTAAGAACGACTGCTTAATCTATGAATGAAATCTATGCTTAATTACTGAATTTTAGTTGCAAAAATTAGATACTACTAGTGATTTTTAGCTTCATATTTTGACAAACCGCAGTGTTACAAGGTTGACAAATGGCAATGTTACTAGATCAACAAATGTCAATCTTTTCAGTTTGACAAATGGCAACATACCCAATATGACAGATGCAAATCTTACCAAATTGTTTGTAAGTGGTTGCACACGGGTCATCCAAAAGAACCGTTTGCGTTGAAGAGATACACAAATCCTGCTCTCACTTTGAATACGGTGTTCTATCTAAAACGTTTGCGATCAAGAGCCGCAAAAATCCTGCTTGGCACATTTTCCCTTGGCTTCCTGGGGAAGCTCCCGGTTTGCATACGGGTGTTCTAACTAAAACGTTTGCGATGAGTGTTTTATATTTAAAAACCATTGACGTTTTTTTCAAAAGAAAATCGTTTGATAAGTCTGTACATTAAGAGAGAAAAATGCAAGTTCGCTCATCTTTCATTCAGTCATACTGCGAATTTATATTCATATAATTGAGATACAATATTAAACCCAAGAAAAAAACTATTTCCGGCGGCGACGGAGGCGGCGTGCCGCGCCGTCGTTGTCGTCCTCCGGGACTCCGTTGTTGAAGTCTTCAATGCAGCACAGAATGTTCTTCACTTGTAAATCAAACATCATGTTGTCCCGGGATCGACGGGCGTGGCGCGGGAGGACGGCAGCTGGCGGCGCTAAGAGATAGCGTTCGACGGCGGCGTCCCATGCCGCTGAGGGGGGCGCGCACATAGAGAGGAAGGCGGGCGGCCATGGAAGTCAAAGGCCTCGCTTCCCAGTGAGCCTGCGCATTCGAGGACAGCTTGCACGCCTCTCGGTCAGCCTGCGCATCGGACTGTGCTCGCACGCCTCCCATTCAGTCAAGGTCAAGCAGTTGTCCACACGGCACCTCCTACAACCATTAAAACCAAGACATGTGGCGTCACGTGAATGGTTAACAGAACGCACACGGTTTGAATTATACAAACGTTTGAGATATTTTTTCAAAATGCGTTTGTTGGCTGTCATTATTCGAGTGCGCCTTCTCTCAAAATGGACACGAAAAATACCACAACATGTCAGGTGCCATTGCTTGATAGCATGCCAAGTTTCATGAATTTCAGACGAGTTTTGGATTTACTTGAATTTAAAAATAAAGTATCTCAATGTTTTGCCGGCAATCAACGATGCTCTGGTATTTGAAATTCATTCCCATTTCTTGCATGGGACCTAAGCATGCACCCAAGGACACATATTTGATTTTTCAACCAATTTATATGCACTGGAGCATGTGCATGTAGTTCAAATTTGAATTATGCACACAAATGCATTGAAAGCTCAATTAATGCATAAAAATGTCCAAACGAACCCCGAAAAATCACAAAAATTGACACAACACTCCTGTTGTTCTATGTTGACACGAGATTTTTTTTTGAAAGCAATAAGAGGCAATGGATATCGTTTCGTCCCCAAAGGTGGGACGTTCCCTACCGAAACCATCATGCTTGTTGTGAGAAGCTCTGGTTTGTGAGAAGCATATACCCAAACCTGCCCCAAATAGGACAAAATTTTTACCACGACATGTTGATGCCGCTCCATGATAGCATTGCCAAGTTTCATGAATTTCAGACGAGTTTTGGATTTACTAGAATTTAAAAACCAGGTATCTCAATGTTTTGCTGGCAATCAACGGTGCCTTGGTGTTTGAAATTCATTCCCATTTCTTGCATGGGACCTAAGCATGCACCCAAGGACACATATTTGATTTTTCAACCAATTTATATGCACTAGAGCATGTGCATGTAGTTCAAATTTGAATTATGCACATAAATGCATTGAAAACTCAGTTAATGCATAAAAATGTCCAAACGAACCCCGAAAAATCACAAAAATTGACACAACACTCCTGTTGTCCTATGTTGACACGAGAATTTTTTTTGAAAGCAATAAGAGGCAATGGATATCATTTCATCCCCAAAGGTGGGACGTTCCCTACCGAAACCATCACGCTTGTTGTGAGAAGCTCTGGTTTGCGAGAAGCATATACCCAAACCTGCCCCAAATGGGACAAAAAATTTACCACGGCATGCTGATGCCGCTCCATGATAGCATGCTAAGTTTCATGAATTTCAAACGAGTTTTGGATTTACTAGAATTTAAAAACCAGGTATCTCAATGTTTGCGGCCGAGTGATGGTGGCAGGGTGCTTGACATTCATTCCCATTTCTTGCATGGGACCTAAGCATGCAACCAAGAACACATATTTGAATTTTCAACCAATTTATATGCATTAGAGCATGTGCATGTAGTTCAAATTTGAATTATGCACATGAATGCATTGAAAACTCAGTTAATGCATAAAAATGTCCAAACGAACCCCGAAAAATCACAAAAATTGACACAACACTCATGTTGTTCTATGTTGACATGGGATTTTTTTAAGTATTAAGAGGCAATGGATATCGTTTCGTCCCCAAATGTGGGACGTTACCTATCGAAACCATCATGCTAGTTGTGAGAAGCTCTGGTTTGTGAGAAGCATATACCCAAACCTCCCCCAAATGGGACAAAAATTTTACCACGACATGTTGATGCCGCTCCATGATAGCATGCCAAGTTTCATGAATTTCTGACGAGTTTTGGATTTAATAGAATTTAAAAACCAGGTATCTCAGTGTTTGCGGCCAAGTCACGGTGGCAGGGTGTTTGACATTCATTCCCAATTCTTGCATGGGACTTAAGCGTGCAACCAAGGACACAAATTTGAATTTTCAACCAATTTATATGCATTAGAGCATGTGCATGTAGTTCAAATTTGAATTATGCACATAAATGCATAAAGAACTCAATTAATTCATAAAATGTCCAAATGAACCCCGAAAAATCCCAAAAATTGACACAACACTCCTGTTGTTCTATGTTGACACTAGGAAAAAAATTGAAACCGAGAAGAGGCAATGGATATCGTTTCGTCTAGAAAGGTGAAACGTTCCGTACCGAAACCATCAGGCTTGTTGTGAGAAGCTCTGGTTTGTGAGAAGCATATCCCCAAACCCGCCCCAAATGGGACAAAAATATTACCACGACATGTTGATGACGCTCCATGACAGCATGCCAAGTTTCATGAATTTCAGACGAGCTTTGGATTTACTAGAATTTAAAAACCAGGTATCTCAATGTTTGCGGCCGAGTGACGGTGGCAGGGTGTTTGACATTCATTTCCATTTCTTGCATGGGACCTAAGCAGGCAACCAAGGACACAGATTTGAATTTTCAACTAATTTATATGCATTAGAGCATGTGCCTGTAGTTCAAATTTGAATTATGCACATGAA
This sequence comes from Triticum aestivum, assembly GCF_018294505.1. Lineage (NCBI taxonomy): Eukaryota > Viridiplantae > Streptophyta > Magnoliopsida > Poales > Poaceae > Triticum > Triticum aestivum. The sequence goes on from NC_057808.1 coordinate 95,416,946, forward strand.
TGCATAGAAAACTCAGTTAATGTATATAAATGTCCAAGTGAACCCCGGAAAATCCCAAAAATTGACACAACACTCCTGTTGTTTGATACGTCTCCAACGTATCTATAATTTATGAAGTATTCATGCTATTATATTATCCACCTAGGATGTTTTATATGCATTTATATGCTATTTTATATGATTTTTGGGACTAACCTATTAACCTAGAGCCCAGTGCCAACTTCTGTTTTTTCCTTGTTTTATCTATAACTTATGAAGTATTCATGCTATTATATTATCCACCTAGGATGTTTTATATGCATTTATATGCTATTTTATATGATTTTTGGGACTAACCTATTAACCTAGAGCCCAGTGCCAACTTCTGTTTTTTCCTTGTTTTTGAGTTTACAGAAAAGGAAAATCAAACGGAGTCCAATTGACCTGAAATTTCACGATGCTTATTTTTGGACCAGAAGAAGGCCATGGAGTAAAAGAGTTGGGCTGGAAGAGTCCCGGGCTGCCCACGAAGGTGGGGGGCGCGCCCACCCCCCTGTAGCCATCAAAAAGCAATCTAGACCCGTTTCGGCACCCTGCCGGAGGGGGGATCCCTCACCGGTGGCCATCTTCATCATCCCGGCGCTCTCCATGACGAGGAGGGAGTAGTTCACCCTCGGGGCTGAGGGTATGTACCAGTAGCTATGTGTTTGATCTCTCTCTCTCTCTCTCTCTCTCTCTCTCTCTCTCTCGTGTTCTTGAGGTGGTATGATCTTGATGTATCGCGAGCTTTGCTATTATAGTTGGATCTTATGATGTTTCTCCCCCTCTACTCTCTTGTAATGGATTGAGTTTTCCCTTGGAAGTGATCTTATCGGATTGAGTCTTTAAGGATTTGAGAACACTTGATGTATGTCTTGCATGTGCTTATCTCTGGTGACAATGGGATATTCACGTGATCCACTTGATGTATGTTTTGGTGATCCACTTGCGAGTTCCGTAACCTCGTGAACTTATGCATAGGGGTTGGCACACGTTTTCGTCTTGGCTCTCCGGTAGAAACTTTGGGGCACTCTTTGAAGTTCTTTGTGTTGGTTGAATAGATGAATACGAGATTGTGTGATGCATATCGTATAATCATACCCACGGATACTTGAGGTGACATTGGAGTATCTAGGTGACATTAGGGTTTTGGTTGATTTGTGTCTTAAGGTGTTATTCTAGTACGAACTCTTGAATAGATCGACCCGAAAGAATAACTTTGAGGTGGTTTCGTACCCTACAATAATCTCTTCGTTTGTTCTCCGCTATTAGTGACTTTGGAGTGACTCTTTGTTGCATGTTGAGGGATAGTTATATGATCCAATTATGTTATTATTGTTGAGAGAACTTGCACTAGTGAAAGTATGAACCCTAGGCCTTGTTTCAACGCATTGCAATACCGTTTGTGATCACTTTTATCATTAGTTACCTTGCTGTTGTTATATTTTCAGATTACAAAAACCTATATCTACCATCCATATTGCACTTGTATCACCATCTCTTCGCCGAACTAGTGCACCTATACAATTTACCATTGTATTGGGTGTGTTGGGGACACAAGAGACTCTTTGTTATTTGGTTGCAGGGTTGTTTGAGAGAGACCATCTTCATCCTACGCCTCCCACAGATTGATAAACCTTAGGTCATCCACTTGAGGGAAATTTGCTACTGTCCTACAAACCTATGCACTTGGAGGCCCGACAACGTCTACAAGAAGAAGGTTGTGTAGTAGACATCAAGCTCTTTTCTGGCGCCGTTGCCGAGGAGGTTAGTGCTTGAAGGTATATCTTTAGATCTTGCAATCGAATCTTTTAGTTTCTTGTTTTATCACTAGTTTAGTTTATAAAAGAAAACTACAAAAAAATGGAATTGAGGGTGCCTCATATGCTTCATCTTTTTAATATCTTTCGCGAAAATGATGGGAAGGAAAATTGTGCTCAAGTACTAGAAGAAGAATTACATAGAATGCTTGGCATAAAATATGTGAATGATGAGCATGATTGCAATGTTGTTAGTACAAATTCTTTGAATACCCATGATGCTAATGATATGCAAAGCCACAAGCTTGGGTATGCTATGTTTGATGAAGATGATTTGTTTAGTCCCCCAAGTTTTGATGAGAATATTTATTATGATGAAAGCATGCCTCCTATTTATGATGATTATATTGATGAAAGTGGGTTTGGAAGAGTGTCAACTTTAGGAAGTAATGATCCCACTATTTTGGAGGATGTTGAATCTTATTGTGACAATTATGAAAGTGGATTTGGAGAGTCATGACTTTATTTAGTAATGATTCCACTATCTTGGAAGAGGTTTCAATTAATTATGATGAGAACAAAGTTGCTACCTATGATGATTATTGTGACGATACTTATGCTATAAAGAGTAGTGATGATTGTATTTATAAAACCTGTCATGATTATGATTACCCTTTTTCCGAACACTACTCTTTTAACGTGGAAACAATTTATAGTATTTGAGTCTCTTATGATACTCCCACTATTCCGATTGAGAAGAATTTTGCTTATGTAGAGAGTAGTAAATTCTCTATGCTTGTAGATCATGAAAAGATTGATTTAGGTGCTGGTTATATTGTTGAATTCATTCATGATGCTACTGAAAATTATTATGAGGGAGGAATATATGCTTGTAGGAATTGCAATAATATCAAGTTTCCTCTCTATGTGCTTAAAGTTTTGAAGTTATGCTTGTTTTGCCTTCCTATGCTAGTTGATTATTGTTCCCATAAGTTGTTTGCTCACAAAATCCCTATGCATAGGAAGTGGATTAGACTTAAATGTGCTTGCCATGTGTTTCATGATGCTCCCTTTATGTTTCAATTCTTATCTTTTATGTGAGCATCATTGAAATCATCATGCCTAGCTAGGGGCATTAAACGTTAGCGCTTGTTGGGAGGCAACCCAATTTTATTTTGGTTTCTTGATTTTTGGTTCTGTTTAGTAATAAATAGTTGATCTAGCCTCTGGTTAGATGTGTTTTCATGTTTTAATTAGTGCTTTTGCCAAGTAGAACCTATAGGATCTTCTTGGATGATAATTATTTGATCTTGCTGAAAAAGACAGAAACTTTCTGCTCATGAAAACAATTGTTAAAAATCACCAGAAAGTGATAAAATACTGATTCCAATTGCAGTAGATCAATAATCAAATTATATAGGTCGTCCTATTTTGGAAGATTTTTCTGAGTTCCAGAAGTTTGCGTTTGATGCAGATTAGTACAGACTGTTCTGTTTTTGACAGATTTTGTTTTCTATGTGTTGTTTGCTTATTTTGATGAATTATGAGTAGTATCGGAGGGTATGAACCATAGATAAGTTGTAATACAGTAGATATTACACCAATATGAATTTAGAATGAGTTCACAACAGTACCTAAGTGGTGATTTATTTTCTTATACTAACGGAGCTTACGAGTTTTCTGTTAAGTTTTGTGTTGTGAAGTTTTCAAGTTTTGGGTAAAGATTCGATGGACTATGGAATAAAGAGTGGCAAGAGCCTAAGCTTGGGGATGCCCAAGGAACCCTAAGGTAATATTCAAGGACAACCAAATGCCTAAGCTTGGGGATGCCCTGGATGGCATCCCCTCTTTCGTCTTCGTTCATCGGTAACTTTACTTGGAGCTATATTTTTATTCACCACATGATATGTGTTTTGCTTGGAGCGTCATTTTTTATTATTTTGTCTTGCTTGCTGTTTGAATAATATCCCAAGATCTGAAATTCTTAAATGAGAGAGAGTCTTCACATAGCTACATAATTATTTAACTTCTCATTGATCTTCACTTATATCTTTTGGAGTAGTTTGTCATTTACTCGTGTGCTTCACTTATATCCTATGAGTAAATAGTTGAATGATTTGAATATCATAAATCTGAAATTATATATGTTTCATATGCTTATCCCATGGGGAGTAATGACTTCACATATAAGAAGTAGAGGTGGTAATTTTTTTGAAGGTTAGCAAACATTGTATTGGTCACTTGAACAATTCATGAAAGAATATTGAAGGAAGAGAGATTTCACATATAAATATATTATCTTGGACATCTTCTATGATTGTGAGCCCCATTAATTATTTTCAAACCTGAGCAAATTAGTTGAAGTTGGACAAGGAAGACAACATAATGAGTTATGCTTGGGTATATTTGTATAGAAGTGATATTGTTATGGATCCTCTAACATGTGGTGCTTGCTATTTAGAATCCTTTGCTAGCCAAAATATCTGTACTAAGCGGGAATATTGCTGGTGCATCCAAATTCCTTGAACCAAGTTTATTCCATGAGTGTCCACCGTATCTACCTATATGCCGTATTTACCTGCCGTTCCGAGTAAATTTGCATGTGCCAAACTCTAAACCTTCAAATAATAATCTGTTTTGTATGCCCGAATCGCTCATGTAGCGACTAGGGGCTGTCAGTATCTTCCATGCTAGGTGGGTTATTCTCACGATGAGTGGACTCCTCTCATCATTCACGAGAAAATGGCTGGTAACTAGGATGCCTGGTCCTATGATTAAAAGATCAAAAACAAAATCACAAATAATTTAAACAAAACTCCCCCAGGATTGTTGATAGTTGGACGACACCCGTTGTTTCGGACAAGCCGTGGAGTGTGATTGTTGGTGGAGGGGGAGTAAAATCCTTACCTTTCTGTTTGGGAACCGCCTATAATGTATCTAGTATGGAAGATATTGGGAACTCTTGGTCATTATGTTGACAATGAAAGCATACCTCTCAAAATTATTTTCATATCTGTTTTAGCTTCGAGCTCTGGCACCTCTGCAAATCCCTGCTTCCCTCTGCGAAGGGCCTATCTTTTACTTTTATGCAAGAGTCAGTAGTATTCCTTCTCATTCCAACCTACTTTTTAGTTGGCAAGCATCATGTGGTGGAGAAAGATCTAATCATATATGGCCATTCAAATATATTTGATCATGAATTATAATTGTTGACAATTATCTATATGATAAATAAGTTGGGAGGTGAAACATTAAGCCCCTATCTTTCTCTGTGTTCGATGGATGCTATTTGTTCTAAAAATATGCTTTGAGTGGTAGCAATCATGGAAGACTATATGATAGTTGGGTATGTGGGATTTGCTAAATCAAAGCTCTTACATAGACCCTTCCTGAAAATAAGATGAATTGCAATTGTTTGATGACTGAGAACTGTTTGTTAGTTTTCAAGAAAGTTTATGGTCTATGCTTTAACATGTGAATAGCTTGTTACCTGATCATGAAAAGTTTTATGAGTTGAGCTACTGTTATGGCATATAATGATGCTAGAAAAGGTGATTGAAATTATCATTGATCAAACTTGTGCACCTGTTAGCATTCACACTTCATAAATTATTTCTTTTATCATTTACCTACTCGAGGACGAGCAGGAATTAAGCTTGGGGATGCTGATATGTCTCCAATGTATCTATAATTTATGAAGTATTCATGCTATTATATTATCCACCTAGGATGTTTTATATGCATTTATATGCTATTTTATATGATTTTTGGGACCAACCTATTAACCTAGAGCCCAGTGCCAGTTTCTGTTTTTTTCCTTGTTTTTCAGTTTTACAGAAAAGGAAAATCAAACGGAGTCCAATTGACCTGAAATTTCACGGAGCTTATTTTTGGACCAGAAGAAGGCCATGGAGTAAAAGAGTTGGGCCAGAAGAGTCCCGGGCTGCCCACAAGGGTGGGGGGCGCGCCTCCCTACCTCGTGGACAGCCCGGAGACCCCCCTGACTTGTTCTCGACGCCAAAACCTCTTATATATACAGAAACCCCCAGAACATAACCTAAATCGGGAGTTCCGCCGCCGCAAGCCTCTGTAGCCATCGAAAACCAATCTAGACCCGTTCCGGCACCCTACCGGAGGGGGGATCCCTCACCGGTGGCCATCTTCATCATCCCGGCGCTCTCCATGATGAGGAGGGAGTAGTTCACCCTCGGGGCTGAGGGCATGTACCAGTAGCTATGTGTTTGATCTCTCTCTCTCTCTCTCTCTCTCTCTTGTGTTCTTGAGGTGGTACGATCTTGATGTATCGCGAGCTTTGCTATTATAGTTGGATCTTATGATGTTTCTCCCCCTCTACTCTCTTGTAATGGATTGAGTTTTCCCTTTGAAGTGATCTTATCGGATTGAGTCTTTAAGGATTTGAGAACACTTGATGTATGTCTTGCATGTGCTTATCTGTGGTGACAATGGGATATTCACGTGATCCACTTGATGTATGTTTTGGTGATCAACTTGCGAGTTCCGTAACCTCGTGAACTTATGCATAGGGGTTGGCACACGTTTTCGTCTTGGCTCTCCGGTAGAAACTTTGGGGCACTCTTTGAAGTTCTTTGTGTTGGTTGAATAGATGAATAGGAGATTGTGTGATGCATATCGTATAATCATACCCACGGATACTTGAGGTGACATTGGAGTATCTAGGTGACATTAGGGTTTTGGTTGATTTGTGTCTTAAGGTGTTATTCTAGTACGAACTCTTGAATAGATCGATCCGAAAGAATAACTTTGAGGTGGTTTCGTACCCTACAATAATCTCTTCGTTTGTTCTCCGCTATTAGTGACTTTGGAGTGACTCTTTGTTGCAAGTTGAGGGATAGTTATATGATCCAATTATGTTATTATTGTTGAGAGAACTTGCACTAGTGAAAGTATGAACCCTAGGCCTTGTTTCAACGCATTGCAATACCGTTTGTGATCACTTTTATCATTAGTTACCTTGCTGTTTTTATATTTTCAGATTACAAAAACCTATATCTACCATCCATATTGCACTTGTATCACCATCTCTTCGCCGAACTAGTGCACCTATACAATTTACCATTGTATTGGGTGTGTTGGGGACACAAGAGACTCTTTGTTATTTGGTTGCAGGGTTGTTTGAGAGAGACCATCTTCATCCTACGCCTCCCACGGATTGATAAACCTTAGGTCATCCACTTGAGGGAAATTTGCTACTGTCCTACAAACCTCTGCACTTGGAGGCCCAACAACATCTACAAGAAGAAGGTTGTGTAGTAGACATCATTGTTCTATGCTGACACTAGGAAAAAAAATTGAAATCGAGAAGAGGCAGCGGATATCATTTCGTCTAGAAAGATGAAACGTTCCCTACCGAAACCATCACACTTGTTGTGAGAAGCTCTGGTTTATGAGAAGCTTATACCCAAACCTGCCCCAAAATGGGACAAATTTTTTACCACGACATGTTGATGCCGCTCCATGATAGCATGCCAAGTTTCATGAATTTCATATGAATTTTGGATTTACTAGAATTACAAAAGCAAGTATGTCGACGTTTGCGGGAGAGCCACGGTGTCGTGGTGTTCGAATTTCATCCCCATTTCTTGCATGAGACATAAGCATAAACCCATGGACACATATATGATTTTACAACCCATGTTGGTGCACCGGAGCATGTGCATGCAGTTTAATTTTGAATTGTGCACCTGAAATGGCTAGAAAACCAATTTAATGTATAAAATGTTCAAACGAACCCTGAATAATTCCAATTCTTTTACGACACACATATAGTTGCATGTTCAGTGCAGATAAAAGGTCTAGCAATTCAAACACCGTCCATTGCGGCTGTGACCCCATTATGCAATTCAAATCAAGATGAAAAATCAAGTACACCACACACAGTTTATTATCACCAACTGTGTGAGATGCATCATAAAATATCCTGGAGCACCATTGGTGTATAGTACGCCTATGGCTTACGCGAGAAGGTGCGTCAGCTATAGTCCATAGCCGGCGTCTCAAGCACACTAGCTCGCTCCCAAAATACCATTTCACTGTTCAATGTCGCCGGTGAAAGATGGGCACGTGGACCCGCGTCGTGAGGGCAACTTCAGTGGCCCACTCCAGCGAGAGCGCGGCCGCAGCCGCCATGCGTGTGCTAACAAGGTGCATGAGCGCGGCCGCAATCTGCGACCGGGCGGCCAAGGCAGCCCAAACGGCCGCTGTTGCTTCTCAGGTGGCGGCAGCAACATCTGCCTCGGGGACAGCAACTGGCGAGAGCAGCACAACATCTGTTCGTTCCGCAGCGGCGGCCTTAGCCCTGATGGAGACCGCCCACGACCATGTCGAGGCCACCCACTCCCAGCTCATGGCGGTCACCGCACAAATCGAACGAAGCTTCTCCGACAATGGTCGGCAACCCACGGCCGATGAGTTGGCAATCGCCGAGAGCGTTCGAGCAGCCGTCCGTTCCTCCGCCGCACACCTTGCGACGACCGAGCCCATCCAAGCCCAGATCGCGGCCGTCCACGCCCAGCTTGTGGCAGCCTTTTCCGAAGAGATGGCGGACACGGATGGCGAGATGCTTGCCGAGTATGGTGTGATGGATGCCATGGAGCCCCATCCCCAGGAGTCCGTCGGGCGTGAGCTGGACATGGAGGCGGCGGCGGAGATCGACGAGCACCAGCCGTAGTACTAGTACTCTTTGTTTTGTTTAATTAGGAGTGCCGATCTTTAATTTGTTGGAGTAATGTTTAGGTCAGCTAGCTCTGTTTAATTGCTGAACTTACTCGATTAAGAAGTGTGGGTGTGCTGTAGTCTCCTTTGCCTACCCAAATTATGCAATGACATGGATGACCACTGTAACCATGGAAATTCGAACCAAAATTTTTGACGTTCAAACTCATCACACACGGGTTAAGCTATCTGAATCGTTTGTGATGTTCACATATCGTACACAGTTCTGAATAAGGGACCGTGTCTGATGACACTTTGTGCGCCAGTTTTTTCGTTGAAGCAATTCCAAATTTTCGGCTTCCGTGGAAATATCTACCTCCCCGCCCCCTACCCCTTACCAAAAGCCACATTTCCCCTGTTTCCGCCTTCCTTTGCAAGTTGAAACCTCCACTCCTTGCTTGCAGCGCTGCCTCCTCGCCGGCGACCCTCCTTCACGCTACCCGGCCTCGTCTCCAGGCAGGTAATCCACACCTGACCCCCATCCTCATCCTCCTTCCACATCCCACATGCCCCGACCGCCGGCGCGAGCGCGACACCTTCCATCCAAATCACCGAGCCCTCCACCAAATAAGCGCCGCCCTAAGCCATGGTGCGCGCAGTATAGCCAGGATCTCAAGGAGCATTTGGCAGTGGAGAAGCAAATCGCGGCCGCATGCGCGGATGAGGTCGCGATGGCTGCCATTCGTGCCGACCCCCAGATCTTGGATCACCTTGCCATTTGCTAGCTACGACAGTTAAGCATGCTCGGTTTACCTATTGCGTGTGCTGCTCCTGCCTTTCCTTCACAAATTCTAGTGAATTGTGCTATCTAATTTTACCATGCAATCTGTTGCTCTAGTGTATATGTTCTATATGTCGTGCAGTGTGGTGCTCACTTATTAAATGTTTTGTTAATTAGTTGTCATCTTCAGTTAACTATTTGGTTCAATTCTGCAAACGTGATGTTCAATTCTTCAGGCTGCAATTTTGTATTGTCTTCCATGTGAGAAATAAATCGAATTTATATTTACAAAATACATGAGAAACGAATACAATTGCTATATTTCCAAGTTGTCAAGCATGCTTTGTTTGGTTATACATTGTGCAATGTGGTGCTCAGTTAACATTTGGTTCATTTGTGTTGTGGTGTTTAGTTAACTGTTTGGTTCAATTCTGCAATGCGATGTTCAATAGTTGTGGGTGTATTCTGTTATTGTATACCATGTGAGGAATAAATTGAATTTGGCTGTAGTAAATTCATGAGAAACAAATACAATTGCTATATTTCCAAGTTGTTAAGCATGCTTGGTTTGGTTAACTGTTTATCTTCTATTAGGAGTATGTTATATTGTGCAATGTGGTGCTCAGTTAATGTTTGGTTCATTTGTTGTGGTGTTTAGTTAACTGCTTGGTTCAATTCTGCAATGCGATGTCCAATTGTCGTGGGTAGAATTTTGTATTGTTGTGCATGTGAGGAATAAATCGTATTTGGCTGCACTTAATACATGAGAAACATATACAATTGCTATATTTCCTAGTTCTTAATCATGCTTCGTTTGGATAAATGGGTTTTCCATGTGGCTTGAATTAATCTGATGAATCTGAATGTACTTATTTTTCATCAACATATTTTACTGATATCATGTGAACCCTTACTTAACCTGATGACTAACTACCTTATATGTGTTGCAGGGAAACAATGGGAAGCACTGAGGTTTACAATCGAGGTTAGCACGTGCATGGTCCGTTGTTTAATAGCACATTATTGTGCAATTGCAGGAACCATTCTAATATTTAGGTTTTTAACAATTTGGTCTTTCACATGTAGGTCCCACTGTCAGAGGTTTTGACCCACTATTCGACCCTTTTTGCATATGGGGAAATGAGTTGTCCATGAATATCAATCAAATCAAGAAACTCAGAAAGATTGTTAGGATAAAGAAATTAGCGACAAAAAGCAACAAGATCTTTGTCTGCACAATGAAGAAGACATCAGTTCACTACAAGATGGTACTAACTATTATACGTTGCCTTTTTTTATTCCTTTGCCCCATTTCCAATATAGAGAAGATATTTATGCACATCCTTGTTTTCAGGCCTTTCCAAAGCAGTTCACTGATGATTACCTCTCAAACCACCTCTATGGTCAGGAGGCGAGGAAGGTTTTCATACAACACCCATGGTTCAATATTGAAGTGTTCCTGAAGAGGACGAAGGACAGATGGTCAATCATCCACGGGCACTGGCCTATAGTTGCAAAGACCTTCAACATGAATGAAGGCTCAATATTCGCCTTGCGCTTCAGCAGTTTTCTAGATGAGATGCATCTGTCTATATACCATCTATGATGCTAATTTCGAAAGGTTCTACATGTTGCATGTGAAACTTGGTGCTGGTGCAGTTGTGTAATGGGGTAGGTGAGTGCTGAAGCTATATCATGTTGTACTCTGATATATTTCAATTATGAAATTCTGCTTCCTTAATATGGAAATGAAATATATTACGTGCTTAATATGAATGTTAATTAGATTAATAAATGGATTCTAATAATAGGGCAATTAGCCTGCTAATGGCGAATTAGCCTGCTAATTGGGTTTTGCTATTGCAAACGGTTATTGAAAAAATACCGTGGGCGAGGACCTCAGGCAACGCACACAGTTTCTTGGAATAAACCGTGTTGGATCAATGAACAATCACACATGACTTTCTGTTGAAAACTATTTGCGTTAGGCCACACTACAAAAAAATACACTTCCGTGATGATACGTGTTTGTCACAGTAGGTCACGTTTTCTGTCATGCATGTACATCCATGACGATTTTATGACAGAATCAAGATAGTCATACCTGTGCTGTCGTAGAAGTGTTCCATGACATTACCAAAATTATCATCACGGAAGTGTCCACTTCCATGACGATAAATCGCGCGTCATAGAAGTGCTTTCATCAAGGGTGACCGACACATGGCATCGACCGTAATGGGTCGCCGTTAAGCTATCGGGTCCGGTTTTGGATCCGATAACCCGTTAACAGCCCGGACCAATGGGGATTTTCCATGTGTAAAATTCTCATTGGCCGGAGGAAACACATGTCCGCTCCTCGGTAGGCGAGATGCCGTCCGTCCATTGGACAGGAGGCGCCTATGATAGATCGACACGTGGCACGGCCCAACAGTGGCCCATTCCGGGAAAAAGGCCGGCCCAGTAAGAATTAGCAGGCCGACCCATACAAGGCCTACTTGTGTCAGGTCCATTTAAGCCCACGACCCATACAAGATGTGCCAATTCGGCCCGTTAACGACCCGTTAACGATTTGACACCATTGCAGCCCATCGTCAGTTCGAGCCCGTTAACAGCCCGCTATATATTTGGGCTCAATATCGGCCCGATGTGTTTTTAGCCTTTTAACGGCCCATTCAAGGGATGGGCCAATTTTCAAGATGTACATCTTTCGGCCTTTTAGCGACCCATTTAAGTGTTGGGCCAATTTCCGGCCCGATGTGTCTTTCAGCCTGTTGACGGCCCATAAGTGAGTTGGGCCATTTGCAGTCGGACCTGAGTTTTGGCCTTTTAACGGCCCATACTCTTCATGGTCCAATACCAGCCCGGTTTCTCTTTCGGCCTGCTAAAGGCCCACAAGACAGTTGGGCCATTTACAGTACGACCTGAATTTCAGCCTCTTCGCGGCCCATGCTCTTCATGGTCCAGTACGAGCCTGCTGTCTCTTTCGGCCTGCTAAAGGCCCACAGTATAGTTGGGCCATATGTAGCCTGACCTAGTATCGGCCTGTTAACGGCCCGTGAAATCAAATGGGCCTGCCTGTTGCTTCGACGTTGGCCTGTTAACGACCCGGGAGGTAAGAGGGTCGACCATTAACTTTCGGCCTAGTAACGGCCCATTAAATTAATGGGCCCACTAAAGTTCGTACATGTCTTTAGGACCAATTAGATAATTTGAGCCCATTACGACGAGCAATTATGCACAGGACCAAAACCGATCAAGCAAAGGTACGGCATACAGGGAAAAACGTTGCACATCCAGCATATATTACAGGAAATTACATCCACTAGGCAATCAAAGATTGAAGCCAGTGCAAATAAATGAACAGAACCTAACGATCTACAACGTCACAATCTGCAACCTCAGCGCGGATGACGCCCATAAGCATGTGGGCAAGTTCTTGCTGCTTTGCTACACTGTCTCTAAAAACATTGATCAGTTGTTGTTGCGCACGAATGTGCACCTCTGATTCCTCCACCATTTCCATCATTGCTTCAGCCATTAATTGGTTCACAAACATACACTTTTTCAGTTGCATTCGAGATAGAGGAAACTGAACAGATTCAGATGGTGATTTTGGCAGGCTTGTATTATTGATAGTGGAGAGTGTCTCAACCACTGCATCATAACATAAATTAGGAGGGGAACCAAACAGATTAATCAAGAGTTATTGCCACATTACCTGGCCTAGATTTATTGGAAAGAAACAATGGGGTTGCCTTGCTGTTTTCAGAGTTTGTCTTCTTATCTTCAGCAGCCTGCACCAAATTAACACACTAGCATTGCTATCATTGGCCAGGTCACATAATAGGAAAGCAACATTGACACAACGAACGTTTGGGCAACCAGACCACACCAGCCTACACCAAATTAACACAATATGGCACATCTATCATCAGCCAGGTAAGGTAATATGAAAGCAACATTGACACAATGAATGGACGGGCAATCAGAGCAGCACAACAATTCAGTAATGTGCATGATACGAGATAGTACACTCATGTAGCTCAGTATGCAAAACTACCAGCCAGTTTTCCTTACAAAAATCAACATTGTCGCCTTTAACATTTTGCTACAACTAATTTTAGATCAGATAAAGGTTGGACTCACACCAATTAACAAAATACATGCTGATGTAAAAATATAGTGATATACAACAGGTACTTACAACATTGGAGCACAGAGAATTCCCGCAAGATACTTTCCTCGAATACGATCCCAATGGAGGAAGTCTTCTATCATTTAACCTTATTTTCTAAAAGAGAGATGGGTAAGAAACATGTAGAAAATATGATCAGAATGCTATAAAATTTCATGATGCTAGGATACGCACACGCTTCTTAGAATGGAGTTGACATATTTTTGCTGGACTGGAGTGGACTAGTTCTTTGGCCACTGGAATGTGCTTATTATTAGTGGGAGTTGGGTTTCTCTGTGCTGGAGCAGTATTATGAAAACTGGAGTTGGGTTATTATCTCCTGGCGTTTGGATCTTTTGCAAAGACCTGGTTTGTAACCCTTCAGATTCTAACATAGCCGTCTTCCCCTTGCATGCCTTATATAGAAGAATGGTGCTTCAATTATAAAACATGCTACCTCAGAGATGGAATAGGTACTGAAGAATAGAAAGGCATGACATATTGACATCTATTCCCTCCATCCGGAAATAAATGGATGGGTCTAGGCGTATTTCAGTTCTAGATACATCCAGTTTTATCCATTTCTATGACATGTAATCCGGATGAAGGGAGTATGATGTAAGAGCTAGGGATACAACAGGACAACAGTGTAAAAAACACTACTTGAATGTAAAACTGTATGCTAGCGGAATACATACAGAAAAACACTAAGGCAATATATGGGTGTATGATTGGGAAACTAGGATGGCATTGCAAGAGACCACTAGAACATCACTTCAATGTAAAAAAAAGAACATGGTATGGTAGACAGATGAAGTACATAATGATGAATAACAATGCATAAGATATTGAGAAGCATGATGTCCAAACTAAGCAGATGGCATTGCGATAGAGTACAATGATAGTACTTGAATTTGAAAACATGTTATCATGAATGGAATAGGTACTGAAAAACAGGAAGGCATGCCATATTTACATGCATGATCAGCAGGCTAAGCACAAGGCATTGCAACAGAGTAGATGCACTCCAGGACATTATATGCATGCTGTACCCATATCAAGGGCCAAGTTAGAGCAAGGACCTTGTGGGGTGAATAGGATTCATCATATTTCTGCAAGTCTTGTGAAGAACTGCCTTTACATGTTCCATCATATTGGGTATCATTGACGTCAAGTTTGTTGGCCGTTACATTGCTCCGTGAGGTTCTCGTGGATAAATCAGTGTGTGCAATTATATTCGACGTGCATGGAAGACAACTAGTAGTTAGATTTATGCAATGAGTGCCTGTAGGAGATGACATAAATAGTAGGAGTGGGGTTAACTAGCAGCAACAGGTCTCAAAAACTAAAGGGAGAACACAGATGAAAGCTATAGAATATGTATCATTTGTACTCGAGATTAACTAGATGGCACACAAAGTATTAAAGAACAACATAGGTTATACTAGAAGTGTTATAATACTATAATCACCAGCCTGTGGGATAGCATTGGCTGATGGATGATAACTATGGAACAACGTTACCTAAAGAACAAGTCTCTTAGTTGAACTATGGAACAACGTTAACTCCTGAACAAGACCCGTAAGAGATCAGCATGAATATACAGTGAAATGTGGTAATCTATTTTCCATGCTTAGATGAATAACAAAGCCATAAATGTTGCACACAAGTAAGATGAGGGTACAACCTATCTGGCCGCCATCCATAGGAGTGAGCATCATGTGCTGACTTGTCGATGGCCCTGCAGTTCTTGTGGTTGTCCATGTCGAGCACACACATTCGATGTAGGGAACTGTTGAGTGGGGACTATAGCTCCCTTATGGTGTATGCTTCCCTTGTTGGAGCAGCTGCGGTGAGTCGGAAGACGGTGTGGCTGAAGATGCAGAAAACGTATAATGTTAAGAACGACACATCTCTCTGATCTGAAGAAATACCCTAAGAGATCAACAGCAAGGTACGAGAGTGGTCACACTTCTGTTGACTGAAGACTAAATTGGGGTCACATGATTTTATTTTATTTTGGTACTGTCCGATCTACGCCGGATGGCTTGACGGCCATCTTGTGCCTCCCGGCTGACACTGTTCGGAATCTTCCCCGAAGAGCCAGCGACCACCGGCAGAGCAGCCTGCCTTCGCCATTCGTGGCCCCGACCAAATCCCCGCTCCCCGCCCCACCGCACTGCCGTGGTTGCGCCGCCCCCAGGCCAATCCACAAAGACTCGCCGTCATCCAGATCCGGCGGCGGCAGTACCTTCAACCCACGCAACTCTAAGATAGCCATCTAAGCGCTGCTTCCGCGACAAACTTGCGCACCCGCACCCTTATGTTAGACACCAGCCAACCAACAGCCTAGGAGCTCCGCCGGCTCGAGGGGTGATGCTTCCCATTGGGAATCGATTGGCCCAGAATAAAAAAATCAGACAACTGACGCCTAAATAAAGTGATTTGAGATGAGGTGCGGCCTATCTGGCGGCCCGATGAAGTAGGCAGCTCCAGCTGCCGAGTCGGTGAGGATGGCGCGGTTGTGGTGGCTACCGGCGGCAGGGAACCAGAGATGTCGCGATGGTCGACGGCTACAGGGAAGCAGCGCCGGGGCTCTAGACGGATCCAAAGTTGGAGCCGCTCCAGCGCCGTGAACAACAGCGGGGGTGAATCAGCTCCGGTACGGTTCACGCGGCCGTCGCCGAGGCAGCTCTGGCAACACGGAGTAAGAGGCACACGGCCCAGTGCATGACGACAAATGGACATCGTCTCCAGGATTAGAGAGGAGGGCGGCTGTGAATTTGGTGCGGTGGGGGCGCCATGGAGGAGGGGCTGAGGTTTCGCGGCTCGGGAGAAGGGAGCTTCCCGGGAGAAGGTGGTTTGGCGCCCACGAGGTATGAATGGGGAATTGGGAGGGGGAACCATGTCTTACGGACGCATTTGTCTAAAATGTGGGGGGGGGAGTTACAGTTCTACCCCTGCCTTTAGGCTTCTCGGCTTGGGTCTGTGTACTGAGGGTCGGGGATAGTAGAGTAACTTTGCTTCTCCTAAATAGTGGGCGCGAACAATTTTGGGCGAGGAGGGCGTGTTTTGAAATATAGTGGGCGCGAGCGATTTCGGGCGAGGAGGCCGTGTTTTTAAATATAGTGGGCGCGAGCGATTTCGGGCGAGGAGAGCGTGTTTTGAAATAGTGGGCGCGAGCTATTTCGGGCGAGGAGAGGGTGTTTTGCCGACCATGGTTTATGAATTATTCGGCACATGTCATTTCGGCCGAGGAGAAGGCGCACTTGGATGAAGTTACGAACCTGCCCTCGATGTACAATGGGCCAATTGATGCATGTCCCACATAGGCCGGTAATTTCGCGTCTCCCATTTATTTGCTCGGGTGAATTCCACCGAGCAGACGGTGTTTAGCGGTCCGTTCAAATTTCCGGAGAACGAGCATCCACGTCTACCTTACCAAGTCGATTCGAATCAAATTTTGAAATATTAGCCTGCCACTTCTTTTTTAGATGGAGAGATGATGCTCGGGAGTAATGTGTTTTTACATGCTAGTTGCTAACAATTTACTATATGACAAATAGTTGACCCACTCAAAAACGGGAATCAAACCCAAAATGAAATCACGATTCAATGAAATAGCTCGTTCACCAGGTCAATATAGTGAACTAAATCCAAAATTGAACACCTCAATCGAGTAGCATGTTGTACAGTATTATAGTACTCCATGAACATGTTGAAAGTCAAATTAATGAACTTGTTTGATATACGCATATCTCCGTTCATGTGTGGATTGCAGACAACATGTTCTCCAATTTAAATATTTGAATGCAAGTTTATATCGAAACATGGTTTATATCAGTCTTTGATGCATAAAACGCGACCTTCCCCTCTCCCGGACTCCTGCTCTCTCTCTCTCTCTCTCTCTCTCTCTCTCTCTCTCGCCGACAATCTTCAATTCTGTCGCACGCATCCAACACATAAACCTTGTTGATCCCTCTCCCTCTCTCTCTCTCTCTCTCTCTCTCTCTCTCTTTTTGTGTGTGTGTGTGTGGGGGGGGGGGGGTCTTTCTAGTTTGCATGCATATATACTCCATCTATAGGTCTCTCTCGCACACTATGTATGATTCTCTAGTCCAAGCTAAATATCTTGGGTGCACTCATCGTACGCACACAAATTCCTTGGCTCGTTGCCCGTAACTCTCTCACGCACCACTCTGTCGTCTTGGAGCTCTTCCCTCCCTCTCTCAAACTCTCCATCTCCCTGGGTCACACATATACATGCATATCTCACTCGCACTCGATAGAATCATCTAAAACTCTATCTCTCTCCCTCGTTCTCTCTCCATCTCACACGCACACACATACACACACAATCTCATGCCTAGCCAAGTATGATGGTCTCTCACTTAATTGTAGGCACATGCAGTCCCCCCTATATGTAAATGACTAGCTAATCTTAGTATCCATCACAAACATGTGCATGGTCTATCTCGATTTCTCTCAGGGCATCTTTCTATCATGCACGCACCTCCCTCGATCTCCCACCCATATAGTCCCCTCACGATCTCGAGGGGATCTCTCTATCACAAACACACCCTCTCTCCCTCCCCATGCGTCCATGTTCTCCATGCGTCCCTCTCGACCTTTGTTCCTTGTTGGCTAGACCTCTATTGGACATGTGCTATAGGGGTGTCTCTCTCCGTTGCAAACAATCACGCACTAGCTATCTTCGTGTATCTCCTCACCTCGCTTTTCTATCTCGGAGATGCATGCGCGATATGTTTGCATAAGAAACGAAAACACACACTCTCTCTCTAATTTATTGTTTGTTGTCCCTTTCTCTTTCACACACATACTCCTTTTGCACACTCACTCATTCTCCTCCACACGCACTTGATCTCTCTCTCGACTTAGGCACTCTCTTCGGTCCATAGCATATAGATTTATTGAAAAGTCAAACATCACAAAGTTTGACCATGTACGTGGAGAAAAACATTTACATCTAGAACGACGAACATATACCATTAGATTCATCATGAGATGTAGTTTCGTATGATGTATCTTTGGTATTGTAGATATAAATAACATTTGCGTAAACCTGGTCAAAGTTTCCAAAGTTCGACTTCTAAAAAATTTACATGCACTGCATTATCGAGCGGATGGAATATCTCTTTCCCCCTCTCAGCTATCTGACGCACCACTCAGCCTTATCGGTGCCCCTCTATCTCTCTCAAACTTTATATCTCCCTGGTTCACACATACACATGTCTCGCTCGTGCTACTAGACCCATCTAACACTCTCCACCCTTGTTCTCTCTCTATCTGACACGCACCCCCTAACTACCATAATCCCTCACTCCATCATAGGCGCACGCACTCCCCCCTAAGTATGATTATCTCTCACTAGCCATCAGGAACACACGTATTGTCTTCTTCCATCCATACGTCTATCTCGATAATTCTCGGGGTATCTTCTATCACGCGCACACCTTGTCACTCGATCTCCCACCCATGTAGTCCCATTACGATCTCCATGGGATCTCTCTATGACAAACATACACTCTCTCCTCCCCATATCTGCATTTTCTCCATACGTCTCTCTCGACCTCTCTCCCTTGTTTGTCAGACCCCTCTTGGCCACGTGCTAGGGGTCTTTCTCTCTCGGTTGAAAACAACCAAACACTATCTCCTCACCTTGCTTCCGCTGTCGAAGATGCATGTGTGATATGTTTGCATAAGACACACACGCTTTTTCTCCACTTTTATCGTGTGTTGTGCATGTCTCTTTCACACACGCACGCACACTTTTTCAGTCACTCTTTCTATTTCACACATACTCTCTCCAGTTAGGTACTCTCTCACGTCCATAAGCATATGGATGTTTTGAAAAGTCAAACCTCAGAAAAGTTAGACCAGTATATGTGGAGAAAAACATTTACATCTGGAACGATCATTAGATTCATCACAACATGTACTTACTTCATACTATCATTTATCTTTGGTATTGTAGATATAAGTAATTTCTTTATAAACTTGGTCAAAGTTTCAGAAGTTTGACTTTTAAAAAAATGTTGGCACTACATTATCGAACGGAGGGAGTAGCTCTTTCTTCCGCATGAAGGACGCACTCGTGCACAATTCACCACTGCACGACGGCATGCACAGAAGGACGCACTCGCGCACACCCAGCAGGCCATCACACAACACACACCAGCACACGTGTACACTGGTGTCGCCACCGGTTGAGATGGACGGCGAGGCAGCCAAAAAGCGGAGGCGGCTCGAGCCAAAACCGCATTCAGCGAGCCTAGACTTCATCAGCAGCCTCCCCGACGACATGCTGCTCGTCATCATCGGCCTCCTCGCCACCAAATCTGCCGTGCGGACCGCCCTGCTCTCCCGGCGGTGGCGCCCCCTCTGGCGTCGCGTCCCCCTCAACCTCACCGTCGACAGCTGCCTCTGTGACGGGGATTGCAAACGTATGGCCGTAGTCTCCAAGACCCTTTCATCGCACCCTGGGCCAGCCAGACGCCTTGACATCCGCATGTTCAGTACCAACTGCAAGGTCCAAGCCAAGTTCGACGAGTGGTTCTTATCCCCCGCCCTAGATCAGCTCGAGGAGCTCAACTTTGAAGCTGGACGATGTCGCTATCTGCCGTCGTCCACGCTCGGCCTCACGCCAACGCTGCACCGCGCCAACTTCAGCTCCTGCTATGTTCCCCAGATTAATGTTGCGCCCGCCCTTCTTCTCCCTCAACTCAAGCAGCTCGACCTCTTCGACGTTGTCATCTCGAAGAAGGCTATGGAGCACCTGCTCCGCAGTTGTACTACGCTCGAGTACCTTTGTCTTGAGCAGATCCACGTGTTCATTAGCCTCCGCATCGCCTCGACGAATCTCCGATGGATTTATGTGTCTTGCTGGCCCCGCAACAAGACATCAATTGGGAAGAGATCACTCCAGCTGTTCCACGTTGTGGTCATTGAGAATGCGCCTTTCCTTGAGAGATTGCTTGTATCTGATCTAGAAGGTCCAACAAAAATCAGGGTCATTGACGCGCCGAAATTGATAGCGTTGGTGTACTCGTCTGCCAAATTCTCCGAACTCTTTATTGGATCTGTAATCGTTCAGGTACAACACTCATCTTCTTCTCTGTCTTCTTTAAATTAACATTTTTAACTTTCTTCTTGATGTATTTACGACCGTCTTCCAGAAAATGATTCCCACAAGCTTGACCCAGTCTATGCGCACAGTGAAGATCTTGGCAATAAAATCTATCGGCCCCAGTCTGGATCAAGTTGTTGGATTCCTTACATGCTTTCCATGCACGGAGAAGCTACTCATCGAGGTGAAACTTCTTTCCTATTAGTAAACGGTAATCACAACGTAGCTCAATTTTTTTTCGTAATTTTCCCAAATTATGATGACAAGTGTAGTGTTCAAAACTGCATCTACGCACTGCACCGAAAGAAATGTTTTTAGTATTTTTTTTCTCATGTGATCACCTGCATCATTTTGTTGTTGTACTACTATAGTAGCCTAGGCTAGTCATAGTGGAAAGTAACTTAGACTAGAACTCTATGGTTACCCTAAGAGCAAGTACTACCTCCGTCCTGTTCTACTCTTCCTATTTTGTAGTATCAAAATTTGACCATAGATTTAACTGACAAAATGTTAATGCATGTCACTAAAATTATATCGTTGGATTCATATTTGAACATAATTTCAAATGGTATAATTTTTGGTGACATGCATTGGCATTTTCTTAGGTAAATCTATGGGAATTTTTTTACACTAAATACGACCCTCCACTATGTAGGCCAAAACACATGCCAAATTCACTTGTGATGCATTTGACATCGATGCCCCTCCATTGCACCTGGTGCCCCAATCTGGATCACCTACTTTGCTCCAGTGCCAAATTAACTCACACAATGAAAAAAACTTGCGTGGGAGGGAGAGAGGACTGAGGCAATAAAACACACTTGTTTGGGAGAGTGAGAGGCTGGTGTAGTTGGTTTGATTGATTTGTTTATACATGTGGGTCTGTGTGCACAGCGGTGCCAACTCTCTCACACCGCGAGAGCGGTGGCAAAATCTTTTGATTTGACATCGATGCGTATTATGTGGCATACTTTTGAGAAATATGACATCGGCCACATAGTGGAAGGCAACAAATGCCCAAGCTCTTCACGTGCTCCTAGGGAAATGAGAGGAAAGAGAAAGAGAGAGAGAGTGAAAAAATATCACTAGCCAGCCAACCCTATCGTATGAGCGAATGATATTGGTACCTCTTGATGACACGACAATCTTATACAGCCAGCTGCTCTAATATGTTCTCTTCTTTTGCAGATAAAAAAAGACCCGAAAGTGAAAAATGTTGCACTATAACAATCTCATCGAATGCCTTGATCTCCATCTTACAGAAATTGATTTGATCAACTACCGAGGCAGCACATTTGAGATTAAATTGGCCAGGTTCTTTGTTCTGGAGGCAAGTGTGCTCAAGGTAATGAGGTTTGGCGTTCTCTGGCGCAACAATGAATGGCGTGCTGATCACCGCAAGCATCTAAGCCTAAATGACAAAGTCTCCGCAGAAGCTGAATTTGTTTTTGAAATATCAAGTGGCCAGAGACTCGAAAATTTATTTGCCCATTAGTGTCTTGTCAGGGCGGTGGATTTTAGTTTGTACGATAATACTGCATCCACCTAAAGTAACGAAAGTTCTAACGTAAACTTCCTAGTAATTCCCTCTTCGTAGGTGCAGCATTACTCCTAACATTTGTAATATCAGTTTGAAACTTGTAATATTGCCGTGTCGTATTCCCGCGTTTTCAAAATCCAGCGAATCAAAGAGGTCCTAAGTTGGTGATGATGTTGTGCCTGCCATCTTTCACCAATAGCCGTCGGATCTAGATCTGATGCATACAAACCAAACTTCTCCAGTTTTGCAAAAAGATGCCCGCACTTGTTCCCTATTTACAAACAACTCCTTGTATCTCACAATCACCCTTATCTCCTCCCCACCACATCTAGATGGCCATGGAAAAATCTGGCGCGATGGCCGGCGCCCGCGCCGTCCACCCCCAATCTTGGTGTTCCGTGTAATGCACGGGCATCTACGCATGGGAAATTATGTCGAGCACGGCTAGTTGTAAGCAGGCTAGCTCAACAGCCATGATGATAGTGACTGCAGACGGTGAGGCTGACTATGGTATGCCGAACACGGCGCCTATACTTAGGTGTCATCTCTGTCTCAGGGTCTTGTCACTTCACTGTGAGGAGCAACATGTAATAATTTGACCAACGGGTAGTACAGTACTACTACATTGGTCGTACTACTACTAGTACTAGCACCACTGTCTGGATTTAGTAGTACTACCACGTCCATCTGGATTTAGTATTTGACTAGCAATATCTAGTAATGCATGTCACAAAAAATGTACTACTCCCTCTGTAAATAAATACATGGTGTATTGTTTTATTCCTTCCGGTAGATGGCTCAAATATGAAGTCTCATCAATCAGACTACTATTGTACTCACCGAGCGCTCAACTTTTGTAGCGACCCGACCCGAATGGATCAAATCCCTGTGCTTAAGTGTCATCCCTAGATCGGTATGCTGACACACACAGTACTCGAGGATTTATAACAGAGGTAAATCACATGTATAAAGTAACGTAAATACTATTACCTCAATCCAAATAGCGGAAGTAACAACAAAGTTGTGGAGTTCCCAACAACACCAACGACAAAGTTGAGTGTATACATCGTAACCCTAACGTATCACTTACTCGTCGTAAGATATTCCTGCAACATGAGACATTGCAGCCATGTAGGTCAGTACATTGAATGTACTAGCAATTTCACACTATAGAGCAATGCTGAATAATAGCTATCACTACATGCATATTTGGCTGGTGGAGGCTCTAAGTTTAGTTTTGCATAAAGCTAATTTTTCCCTACAACAAAGGAATAAATTTTATTTACTAAGTTAAATTAAACATATTGAGAAGGTAACCCCAACTCAATTCCAAATCATTAATAACCCAACAATTTCATTAAATAAAGTGATGAGATCAAACAATAATTCAAATACCAGATACTCAAGATGTCCATAACCGAGGACACGACTGATCATGATTAGTTTGTACACTCTGCAAAGGTTTGCGCACTTTCCCCCACAAGACTCGATCTCTTCCATTTAATTTCTCACACTGCATGATGTTTGAGAAACGGATGATCGAGACACAGTCTTTCCGAGGAGGTCCCCTTAACCGATAGATAGGCCGGTACACCTACAGTTCCCAAACATCTGCTAGCCCATCATGGAAAGGTTTCCCACAACTTACTCAACTATGCCAGAGCCCATAATGGCATGTGTCTGCACACGGAAGTTTCTAGCATGAATAATCTTATGATCCCTTTGAGCCTGGGTGCCATTCCATAGGATGATCACACGGATACCCCGGGATCTCCTAGGAAAACACTGGATTCCCAGGTGCCCTGGCAAGCCACTGGTATCCCCAGGGTGCCCCAACCATTCCACCCAGATGTGTATTAAAGTACCCACCTTAAGTTTCCCTTAGTTATTATCTCTCACATCTTGCATTAATCTCACATACCAATCCACGTCTACGAGCATGGCTAAGCAATATATGACACACCGAATATTCCCGGGTATTTCAAAAAGGTAATAGGTTCCTACCTCATCAACTACATAGCAAATCCCAATTCCCAAATCCTACTCATGCAAATATTTGAGGGGTGTATCTAATGCGTAAAAACTGGGTATGAAAAATATGATCAAAGTGTGAACTTGCCTTGTACTGTTGATGAGGATTCGTCGCACTCATAACTCGTGATAGTTCTACTCGTCACACTCCGTTCAATCTATCATAAGCAAACAATTGTAACCATCCATAAGCAATCACTCGAAGATCCAAAAGAACGAAGAAAACACTTTGGAAAACTTCAAAAACCATCAAATAAAGCTTTTAGACAGAAACATATTTTAATAGTAGCAAAATTATGTGACTTTGATCTTAATATAAGGTACATGTCAAGAGCTTCAATTTGCAAAAAGAATCAATTAAATCTGAGTTATAAAACTCGAGTTATGAACAAAAGAAGTTTGAATTCAAATCTGTTTGAAATCAAATTTTAAACTTTAAAAAATATGTTTAAGTTGGTTATCTGGACAAAGGGGATCATAACAAAGAATTGGGCGTTGGTTTCGTTGCGTTTGGACAAACGAGTAAAAAGTTGTGATCATTTGAAAACCAGGGGCTAATTTGTAAGAAAAGTATTTATGAATAGGTCCCTGGCCGGAAATTAAACTAAAAAGAAAAATCTAATGAACGAACGTTCGCTACAGAAACTAAAATAACGAATTCGTTCGCTGTGACGACCTAACCAGCGAATGTTCACTAAATAGATCTAACTAAAATGAAAACCGTTCGGTTTTAAATGAAAAACCGAACCAAAAATAAACCGAAAGAAATCAGCGGTTCGTGGCGGTTACCGGCGGTCTTCGCGGTTCTCGGCGGTTCATCGACGACGGCGGAGTCCGGTGGGACGGGGCGAACGACGGCGGCTCCGGGCGTGGCTGCGGGCGGCGGAGACGGCGACGGTGGTGGCGTGGCTATGCGGCGGCGGACTGCGGCGGGAGGAGGCGAGGCGGTGACAGTGGCGCGGAGGCGGGCGGCAGTGCGGCGGCGGTGCGATGCGAGGCGGCGGCGCGGCTGAAGAGGAGGAGAGAGGGGGTCGTGGCCGGCCTTATAAAGGGGCCAAGGGGGGGGGGGTGCTGCGGCCTTGGAGGAGGGGCAAGGCGGTGGCGGAGGCGGAGTCCGAGGCGGCCATGGGCGCGGCAGAGTGCTGCCTCGGGAGACCGTCCCGAGCTCGGGGACAACGCGCTGGGCCGGCTGGGTTTCGGCCCAGTTGGTCCGAAGTTCCCCCCTTTTTTTCTTCTTTTTTTTTAAATTTTTTTTGCAGACAACAAAATATAATAAAATGATATAAAATAAAAATATACTATAGGCATATAATATATCAAAATTTTCAGAAAAAGATTTTCTACCACATGAACACTTTCCTAGCGTCAAATAAATTCCATTTTTTTAAAATAAAGCAAAGAGTGCTGCTGGCTCAAATAAAAACCAAATAAAAATATTTTAAAATACCAAAATAATTTCAAATTTATTTCTCTCCATTTTTCTACTATAGGGAATCATTTTACCCTATTTTCATATATTTTATTTTCGAAGAAAAATAATTTGTATAAAAACCAAATAACTCCAAATTGAAAATAATTTCAAAGGGACTTTAAATTGGGTTCTTTTAAACTTCCAACTCATATTTCATATGTTTTGAAGAAGTCATTTTATCTTCTCTCATGAAAATCATTGAGTTGCTTAAAGTTTCTGAATTTAAAATATTTCCCAAATGAAATTCATATATTTTCAAAAACCCTTTTCATTTATAATGGAAGAAGTCATGTCATCTTCACTCTAGGGTTTTTGTGATGAAAAGAATTTGAATTCATGGAGATCAGAATGCAAGTGAAAGTTTGGGAAAGTCATTTTATTCCCTCTCATTTAACTTTCAAAAAGTTTCAAATTTCACTCAATTTCACACAAGCAACCATACCACAATCAAACAAATAATCAAAACTATTTATTTAATATAACATTCCAAAATTTAGATTTTTGGGATGTTACAAACCTACCACCCTTAAAATGAATCTCGTCCTCGAGATTCGGAGAGGCTAGCAAGAAATAGGTTAGGTTCGGGGGTCTTCTCAAAATCCATCGATCGTCATAGGGGGTCTGGGGTGCTACCACCCTTAGAAGCATGGTTACGGTTCCATCAAAACTCAGATACTACATCCTTATTTTTGGTAGTGTCGATCTTCTCATATCTTCAGGATAATTCCTTCCCTGGGCTCTTCCTGTAGTGGCATAACCCTTTTCCTCAATTCCTGTGTACTTTCATCTTAGTAAGGTTCTTTCGAGACTGGTTCTTCTTAGCTGACAGGTCTGGCGCCAATACTAAACAACTATCGATATCTCATGGTGGTCATTAAACAACTTGACTGGGTCCCTGCAGAAAACGGGTCTGGGCTTCATCCTCATCGTATGACCTATGATTTGCAACAGCTGCCTTGTAGAAGGAAAAATTGTCATACCATCCTAAGGTTTAAACAAGGTTTTGATCGTCGTTGCTCTACTATGGGTAAGTCACTCAGATTTACCATCCCATATAGCAAGGCGAATAATAAGAGTAAGTCGGTATGGTGATCAATCCATCCCGCACCCAAATCATTACCTTGTATATGGTTTAGCGAATATCGCATTCTAACGCTCAGTCATCCTCACAAGCATTGCAGAAATTTTCTTGTCGACGAACCAAGTCGGATAAATCCATTGATTCTACAAGCCAAACAAACATCTATCGTTTCTTCACAACTCTCAGGTTTTGCGTAACTCCTATAAAATCGTCTGTTGATAAAGGCATATTCTCTTCTAGGGTTTTTCCTTCAGCAAGAGTGTGCTTGCTTCTTGGCAGGTCCTGGAGCCTGTGGGTTATGGGCCCACCTCATCACATTTATAGCTTCAACTCATCCTGGGGTTACAATTGCTCCGTATTACAAACATTATACCTCCTTTATATCCAGTAGTACTTCATCCCTTCATATTCTTGGGGTATCCCACATATCGAGACAAAACTCATACTTATTTTGTCCGAAGTCCACTCCGTGGAATGTCATTATCTTTTCGAGGGGTCAAGGGTCCTCACAGGGTACTACCACCCTTGAAATGCACAAATTCTTCCATAGACCATATTTCTCATATCCTCGAGAATGGTCAAAATCTTTCTTCATAGAGTAACAACTCATAAAGTCCAAATCAGTACCAACGATGCTAACTTTATTGATTCTCAAATTATTACAATATCTTGCATTTCCATTACATGCCTCAACTCAACACCTCAATATAAAAGAATTGTTCCCACCACTACTACTATCTTTCTCACAGACTCAACTATTCAACACGAATATCATCATTGGGACAATCTCTGGCAAAGTGCCCTGCTTCATTACAACGGAAACATATTACTTATGACAAGTCTCGAGGTTTCCTTGTGATTACATAGCCTCCTTGGGTCCTCGGCTTCCTTTTTGGGCAACCGCTGAAGTAGTGCCCTGAATCTTTGCACCTAAAACATGTGATATGACTCAGGTCCTTCCTTGTAGAAATTGGGTTGTTCCCGGAATCCAATTTATTTCTCTTCCTGGACTTTTCCATGCCAATCAGGGCTTCTATTCCCTATGGGTCATACTCTACTTCCACTGTCGGGAATGCTACTAGATCCCCATTCAGACAATTCTGGGAGATGTGTCCTTCTTCTCCACAAGAATAGAATGACTTGGTGTAGGGTTCAATTGGGTCTTCTTTGGGTGTGTCCTCCACCCCTTCCTTCATCACAGGTTCTTATAAAATTTCCTTGAGGGCTCCTTTCATTGCTTCTTTCTTCTGCTGGATGGTTCTTTGTACTATGGGGTAAATGTGACACTGTGCAGGGTAGTGGTCGTCCCTTCACACAAGAAGCAAGTAGTCTGCCTAGTTGGGCATTCTTCAGCTGGGTCACTTTCTTCACAATGAGGGCATTCATCCTTGTGTTCTTTATGGTTGTGCCCTATTTCTCCACAGAGCTTGCATGCACAAGGTTTC
The DNA here is from genome assembly GCF_018294505.1 of Triticum aestivum. NCBI lineage: Eukaryota > Viridiplantae > Streptophyta > Magnoliopsida > Poales > Poaceae > Triticum > Triticum aestivum. The sequence goes on from NC_057808.1 coordinate 95,445,087, forward strand.
TTCATATCCTTTCCATAAGACTTCAATTTCTGGGACACAGGACGAGACTTTAGCAGAGTCAACTTAAATTCTTCCCAAGTGGTTACTCTTTGCCATCCATTGATGGTTTGGTACATCCTCCACCAAGCAGCAACACCTCTTTCAAAGCACTGAAGAGCATGCTGGGCCATATCCTTTCCGACTATAGTGTTATTCTCCATATGTTCTTCCATGTTCTGAATCCATCGGTCCGTCTCCAATTGGGTCATCGGTCCATAAAATATGAGCTCATCTCCACTCATCCTCTATTGGTTCCAAGGGTTTTGGGGTGAGATAAGACAGATAGGGAGGGATACACACAATACAAACAATAGTTTTGAAGAGACAGATTTTTATGTTGTGGCTGTCCGAAAAACATCAAACAAATGACAGCTCACAATCGTCGCATCTAACTTAGATATAACAGGGGTTTGGTCTTCTAAAGGTCAATAAATCTTCAAAGTCACCAAACTCTTCAAGTCTTGTTCATGTCTCTGATGGGCTTCTTCCGATCGTGCTTGACCTTCTCAAGTTCTTTTGCCAGATCATCTCTGTTGACGCAAATTCTCTCGTGATGTCCTTTAATAATTTTGGAGTTGCGTTCCAAACTTCTGGGTTTCAACATCCTTGGCATGAACCATGGTCCTACTGTCCTTCAGTTCCTGACGAATCTCTGGTATCTCGAGGTTTTGCTCCTCCAGCTTGGCTACTTTCAGCTTCTGGGTCCTGAGTTCTTCACGAAATGCTTCCTTTTCAAATATGGCTTCCTGTCTTAAAATTCTTGCTGTAATACTCCAGATCCTGGCAATACACCAGCTAAGGCTAAAACTTCATCTTTTGCTGATAGGTGCTCCATTAGCCCTTTTGTCATGCAATCCTTCCGAAGAAATGCATGCTTAACTTAGTACGGTGACGTTAGTACGAACGGTCGATAGCATCATGGATAGCCGTGTTTATGCCCATGTCTCTGCCATGAGCTACCATTCCATAGTTTATATCTCTGCCTTAGGGTTTTCTTGACAAAAACCTTGAGTTCTAACGCTCCATGTTTTGGTCTTTCTCCGACACCTTGATCTCGGCTATTGACTGCTTCAATAGTCTGACAAATTCCATAAGGGTAGCCTTCCTTGGTCATACAAATCTGGAAATTCTTCAGAGCCTTCAAATTCTCCGAGCCTTCGGAGCCTTCAACCGTTGTAGTTTCAATTATTCAGATGCACAGTAAAATCCTCTTTATTCCGAAGTGGTCTTAGTTGTCCGATATCTTGTACTTCTTGGAGTGGCCTCATCAGTCGAATCTTCATGTGGTCAAAAAGGGGAAAGAGGTATAGTCTAACTAGAAGGGAATATTTGATAAAGCTCGGAAAAGAAGAGAGGTAAAATATCTTTTTGAAAATAAAGTTTTAGAGAAAAATCTTTCCTATGGGCTTGCCAGTTTCTAGGGGTCACGTCCTATAGTCAACATGTGCTCTGATACCATCTTGTAGCGACCCGACCCGAATGGATCAAGTCTCTGTGCTTAAGTGTCATCCCTGGATCGGTATGCTGACACACATAGTACTCGAGGATTTATAATAGAGGTAAATCACATGTATAAAGTAACGTAAATACTATTACCTCAATCCAAATAGCGGAAGTAACAACAAAGTTGTGGAGTTCCCAACAACACCAACGGAAAAGTTGAGTGTAGACATCGTGACCCTAACGTATCACTTACTCATCGTAAGATATTCCTGCAACATGAGACATTGCAGCCATGTAGGTCAGTACATTGAATGTACTGGCAATTTCACACTATAGAGCAATGCTGAATATTAGCTATCACTACATGCATATTTGGCTGGTGGAGGCTCTAAGTTTAGTTTTGCATAAAGCTGATTTTTCCCTACAACAAAGGAATAAATTTTATTTACGAAGTTAAATTACCCATCACTACTGCAGGATGCTGCTAACACGACACTACGATCAGAGACCCTTCGACGAAACTGTGTGCGATGCCATAATCGCAAACAGTGGTGTAAAATAACCTTCAAAAAAGGTGCAAAACATTTGCGATAGAGGATGCATCAAACACGGTTCAGATTTTAATTGCGTGTGCGATGCTTGGCATACGGTTCAGCTCAATTAACCATTTGCGATGAGGAGGAACAAAAGAAACGGGCAGCCAGATGAAGGTGTGTGCGATGTACAGCATACGGTTCACTCGGATGAACTGTTTGTGATTAGGCGACACAAAAGAAACGGTCAGCCAGATCAAGGTGTGTGCGATATACGACATGCGGTTCACTCGGATGAATTGTTTGCGTTGAGACAAGAGAACAGAAACGGTTCAACTTAACAAGATATGTGTGATACGCGGCAAACAGGTCTGTAATCAGAAATGTGTGCGAAGACCGATAATAACGCATACGATTGCTTCTAATAACACGTATGTGTTGTGAGCAAACGATTGCTGGTATACAATTGTGAGTGATTTATGAAATCATCACCGACGGGTTCCATTGTTTAGTCCATGTGCGATGTGATTTTCTTTGTCCGCACAACATCTACGCTCTGTCTACAGAGCATCAACATATATACTTAAAAAGACAACATTGCATAACCAAATTAAGCATACAATTACACGTGACTACACACATGACATTTCCACACACCAAAGAAAGCAATTACATGCATACTAAAGTAGAAGAAACGAGGATCTAATCATCTACTTATTGTTGCGACGACGCTTGCCATTGCTCTACTTCCGGCTGGATCCCTGGTCGTTTTGGGGAAGGAGGGACTTCCTCATGTCAACGATCTGCATGTACATGTCGTAGCTCGTGTACGCCTCCTTGGCCGGGTACACGACGTGAGCTTTGTCGAGTTTCTCCATCCAGGCCGAGTGCCAGGCACGCTTGTCCTTGTTGCACGAATCCTTCATGTCTCTGTAGTAGGGGTCGATGATGGCCTCGGCGAGGTGAACCAGTGAGTCCTTCTCATGCTCCTTGCTGCCCCTGATCTTGTATTGGCCCTGGATGTCGACAAGATTCTGGCAGGCGATGCCCGAATTCTCGAGCGCCTTTACATCGTTGGTGATGTCCACCATAGCAAACATGTAGTGGGGGCTGTTGAAAAACCTGGCGAAATGCTCGCAAGGCCTTGTGGCCAAGCAGTAGTGGTAGACGAGGACGTGGTGGCGCACGCACATCTGGGTGACGGCGACCTTGGGACGAGACCCGGCACGAGCGCGGGTGTACTCGAGGTCGAACCCGACCACCTTGTACTTCTCCTCGGCAAGCAACAGCTCCATGATGTGGATGGAGTGCTCCGCCCAGACCGGGTCGTTGGTGTACACCACCGAGAGGTCCATGAACCTTCTGTGGGTGTCCACCACGGCATGCATGGTGAACTGCTGCTCATTGTCGGCAGCCGCTCGGAGCGCCATTGAAGCCGCGCAGGATACCCTCTAAGAATTTCTCGTGGTGGGTGTGCTTCTTGCAATGGCGGGGCCCGATCGAAAGGTTGAAGAGACACAAGGGTAGGTTAAATGGCCGCTGTAATAAATGGGGGCCGGCCGGCCTGTAATCATCACGTCTTGTCACGGCGTTCATAGCGGAGGATTCCAGAATCCAGTGCACGCTTGAGAACACCGCACCCCAGGTATGGGCTCAAAGAGGCGCCAAATGTATCGTTGGTGAGCCTGTTCCCGCGCTACCGTGCTGTTTACCACGCAAGCTTCCCGCCCGGCTAGTTTGGCCACGCGTCGGCTAGAAGAGGGACAAATCGTGGGCGTTTATTGGCAAAAAGCTTTGTAAAAACAAAGTGTGTGGAATGACTTCGGTCATAAGTTTACCCTTGGGTGATGAGGTCAAAGTTACACAGAATGGTGATGATGGACACTGGAGTGCGATAATTAATTCTGCACTCTACAATGCACACGGTGGAAGAAACCAACTGTGTGCAATAATGTCGAAGATCGCGGTCGAGTTAGCTATACAGATCGTGTGCTGTGAGATCGACAATGTAAACTGATTCGAGAATGGTTAATAAAATCGAAGACCATTGCATATTAAGGTCAAAATAGTGCTAGCAATATACGAGTCTCATACGATGCCATTTCAACGATTGTACCACAAAAGCTCGAAATGTTACAAGGTTCAAATTCCAGAGTTATATGGCTCAAATTCAAAGATTACAAGGTTCAAACTGATATTAGAAATGAAATTCAGCTCATCAGCTGCAAACGCTCGCACTGATGCGCTGAACATGGATATCAGAGAGGTTCAAACTAATATCACCGCTTCTAAGTCTGGCTTCGAAACCTCACAATTTTTGCAAAGGGGTCAGCCACTGAGAAGTCATGTATGGGGTTGACCCGATGACTTCCGATTACTCTGTCATCTGAAGTTCCAAAATGAAATTCAGCATTTTTGGAGCCTACTCCATTCTACCGCAGGCGCCGGTGCTGATCAACAGACCATTCATTTTTGCGAAATAAATGTAGGGCAAACCTCATTTCCTTCAGCACCCTTGCTCTGAGAACAAAGAACCTGGCGAATATAATCTCCGGTAAGGTCCCTCGGTAGGAGTTCAAAGTAATTTCTGAGAGATGCAGATCTAGGCATTCGACGTGATTGTTATATTGTATCACATTATCCACCACTGGGCCTAATCTTATCTGCAAAAGAAGAAAACGTGTTAGTGCCTACATGCAGTTTTGAACATTACTACAGGCCTAGCTATTTGGTTTGCAGGATTTGTAAAATGCACTAACATGCCATCTTCGATCTGACATGATTAACATGGGCATTTGATTACATTCTAGAAAAATGTAGCCTTCTTCACAAGAGGTTGGAGTGGATGAAAAGTTCCCTAAGAAAACTAGTACAGATGAATCCAAAGGAGAAATGCTTATTGAATGTAACCATATGGATCAAGCAACCAATATGGGGGGGCATGTATGTACTGAAATCCTCCAAAAGAACCTTCAGAAATCGTAGTACATTGTCATTGTAAACTTGGAAAAAGGTGTCACAAATTGAACTCCCTTATGGTTAACATTTAACAGGAAAGGAACATCACCTCGATATATAGCTTCTCCAGGCACGGAAAGCATCTCAGGAAACTGACAACTTGCTCCAGGTCGGGCCCGATAGATTCTAGTGCCAAGACCTTCACTGTGCGCAGTTTCGGGGTCAAGCTTGTCGGAATCATTTTCTGAATGACAGACGAACAAACATCTTCAAAATTAGAAATAATGTTAATTTGTAGAAGGAGAGGTAGAAGGCGGCTGTTGTACCTGAACGGGTGTGGATCCAATAACAAGTTCGGAGTATTTGTCAGACGAGTAGCCCACCACTGTCAATTTCGGCGCAGAAATGACATTGATTCTTGTTGGACCTTCTTGATCAACTACAAGTAATCTCTCAAGTGCAGGTGTGTCCTGGATGACCATACCATGGTCCACCTTTTGTGATGTCTTCCTGCCGCACCAGCAACACACATAAATAGTCCGGAGAGTCATGGAGGTGATGTGGAAGGTACTCAACCCATTGATTGCCTGAAGACGAAGGTACTCGAGTGCAGTACAGCCACGGAGCAGGCGCTCCATGTCACCCTTTGAGAGGCAGACGGCGACGAGCTCGAGGTGCTTCAGTCGTGGTAGAATAAGAGCGGGCGCGTCATTAAGGGGCGGGAAATGGTAGTTCCTGAACTTGGCGACGCGCAGCGTGGGCGCGAGGCGGAGTGCGGATGTTGGCAGCGACCGCATATGCCCATCATCAAAAGTGAGCTCCTCGAGCTGATCTAGGGCGGGGGATCGGAACCAGTCGTCAAGCTTGGCTCGGTCCTTGCCGTTGGAACGGAACTTGCCCATTCTAAGGCCTTTGGTTGGGCCAAGGTGACTGTCGAGGATCTTGGAGAACGCATCCAAGCTTTTGCGATAGCCATGGCAGAGCTCGTGGGTGTCGATGAGGTCGAGAGGGCTGGAGTTCCATAGGGGGCGCCACTGCCGGGAAAGGAGGGTTGTTCGCGCCCCATATTTGATTGGGAGGAGGGAGATGATGACTCTCAACATATCATCGGGGAGGCTGCTGATTAAGTCTAGGCCTGCTGGAGTCGCTTGCGGTTCTAGCTCGCCCCGCCTCCGCTTGTTGGCAGCCCCGTTCTTCACCTCCGGAGTCTCCTTGTCAGCGGCGCTTTCTGATAGAAATGGGAGTACAAGGAATATTTAGTTAAAACAGGGCAATAGAAAAGTGTATTGGTAACTAGAAGTTATTAGGTAGGAATATAGTAAGAAAAGGGAATAACAATTGGTTGCTTAAATACTACACAATTCATTTGACATTGCTGGGTAAGTCAACATATGCAGATAGTTGAAAAGAAAACTTACTTCGAACAAAGTCTGGACGGATGATTTTGTCGGGGAAGTTAGCATATATCTCATGACCATGCCCTTTTATGTGCAGTGCAATTTTAGTGCCAGCTTTAAGTACATAAAACTTTGCAATTTCATTCCAAAAGCCAGTGCCAAAATAGGAGTCACCACGTTCATCAAGTCTTACAGTAGCAACGATTGTAAATCCATGGTTTGTGTGCAGTATGACATTCGTGGAGCCTTGATGTATGTAAAGGGAAAATTTGTGCACTACATAATCTGTTGCATAGCGAGGGATGTCCTGCAGAAAATGGTAGGATTGTTAATGAAAATATGGTAACATGCAAATATGGGCCCAAATTGAAAGAACTGTACAACAGTTGAAATCGAAGGACAAAAGTCTATAATTAAACAGATAGGGTAAACATGATGTCATGGAAATATGAGAGTAATCGAAAGAACAATACATCATTAATTTGCCTAATATAGAAAGAAGAGGGGAAAATCCCCTCTGACGTATATGGTGCATGTGGCACCTTTTATCCAAATGTAGCAATATTTAGAATATGTTCAGGAAAGTAGGCCATGCCAACCGATTTAGGGTGAGATTGAACATACCGCGCGCGTCCTCAAGTTATCTGGTATGATGAGATGGAATCTCTGGCGGCGGTCGCCAAGTCCTGAAGTGTCGGTGCACTGTACATTCTATGAATGAAAGAAAACCCTCAAATCATCTCAAATAAAAATTAATTCATGGCGATTTCCACCGGGTGATTAAAGGAGGTAGATGAACTGGGATAAGAGATGAGATAATATCTCGTTAAATTAGTGACCTTGTCGTCCATGAGAAAGAACACTCAGTACGGCAGATTCCCCAACCGAGCGGAGCTAGGTCGACCGCGAACAGCATCGAGAAAGTCGATGGCGATAGGCGGCGACAAGTGGAAGTGGTGAAATGCGGTGGGCTTTGCCGGCAGCCTGGTGGCGGCGGCAGGCGTCGAGCTAAGTGTTTACCGCCGCGATAGGCGGTGCCATGGCATAGACGCGGAGGAGCTTGTGTAGGTGTGAATGGGGAACGTACCGGAGGGGCCGAGGGGGTGGCGGGCGGGTGAGGGTTTTTGTGACATGGGGATGGTGAGGGTTTTCTTTTTTCTTTTTTGAATTGGGTGGTGAGGGTTTTCTGTCCCATAAACAATTTTGGGGGCGACGGTTTGCTAGAGCGAACCGTGTGTGTTTAACGTAGCAGGCAAAATGAAAGTCATTGCACACGGTTCCAATTTTGGGAACCGTGTGTGATTGACGTACTACCTCCGTCCTGGTTTATTGGTCCCCTGTTGTAATTTTTACCAAAATTTGGCGAAATATTTAACATACTCAGACATAGATAATAAGCGTACACGTACATAAGCATAGTTCAACCATAAGTACATAATTCAACCGTCATTAAGCATACATAGTTCGATCCATCCCACAGCTCATCTCACATGCGGCCGACATGATCCTGAAGCTTCTCTAGGTACTCGGCGTACGCGCCGTGCGCCACCCTGCGAGAATACTTCTGCTTGAAGGAGCCAACGACCCATCCTCTTGCATGCGCCAGAACACTTAGATACGCGTCATGAATCTTGTGGTTGCAAAATTGGCATCCATAGCCGTCGTTCCAGGTCCTAATACGCCTATTATGCATTCCCGCATAAAGCTCCCTCATGATTCGCCTCTTGTACCTCCTCTGGGCATCTTCATCCTTGCTGTCCACATCGTGAGACCGCACCTATACAAATAGTTAAACAAATTTGGCATTAAATCACTAATTACATGCCGTGAAGTAGGAGGAATTTATGGCTATTTATTTATACATATCCAGAGATTATGGTTTGATTTTTAAGCATAGCCGTCTATGTACAGACCAATCTTGAAGAAAATAATGGCAGAAACATATGTAGGTCATTCAAAATCAATTCTCAAGTCCTGGCTAGGAATTATTAGCACGAACACTAACCCTAGTCGGATTACTAGCAGAAATCATTTGCACAGATGAAACAACTAATCACTTATCACCTGTCCCATTCAAACAATCAATACACTACACGGATCTAACGAAACTTAGTCAGATTTCATGGATTGGGAGAACATAACCACATGATTTCTATTCCCAAAAGGGGGAGGCCAGAGTAACCAGACAAACCCTATGATCTATTTGACACATAAATGGGTATAGATGACTAACCAGCTGCCCGTCGTCGTCGGAGTCATCGCCGGAGTGGTTGTCGAAGTCGTCGCCGGAGTGGTCATCGGAGTCGGTGTGGAACTCCACGTCCGGCTGTGGAAGCTCGACGTCGTCGACAACGTCAAGGTGCAGCGATAACTCGCCGGCGGTGACGGCAACCTCTGTCTCCATCTCCACGCCGTGCTCTGGTGCTTTAGCAGCCCCGGCATCGCCACTCCCTCCGATGGGCCGCTTCGGCGGCATCCTCATACACTAACGGCTTTGAGGACTGAGAGCGGCGTCGAGGATGCAAGCGGAGAGAGAGGATTGTGTGTGCGTAGTGAGGATGGGGGGTGCGGCCGCTCGGGCGCACCATTAATATGGAGTAGTGGGAGTTGTGGGAGAGAGGCGGGCGGCGGTCAAACCGATGGCTCGCCTCCTGTTGAGCCTGCGCACTGGACTGCTGGCATGCCTACTAAATTTTCACACAACTACTCGCACGCCTCCCAATGACACTGTGCAGCGAGCACGCCTCCATCAATTCACACACCTGCATGCATGCCTCCCCGTCTGCCTGCGCGGCGGACTTCTCGCATGCGTCCCGTCAACTCACGCCTGCTCGCACGCCACACGGGTCGCGCGGCGACACGCATATTGTTTTTCTATTTGGATGATTAATGCTGCCGCTTTATTGCTTAACCGAAGCATGGCACATATCCATTGTTGGTCTAATGCTCACGGTTCGAATAAATAATCCATTTGGGATATTGGTTCCCAATTATTAATAATCTCCCGTATGTAATTAGATAAAGATTACATCAAAACTGGTCTCAAATTTGACAAAAAAAGTACAATGCCACTTTGTATTGGTGTCCATATGAGAACATGATAAGTTTCATGAACTTCAAATAAGTTTTGGATATACTAGAATTTAAAAATCAAGATTCTCAATGTTTGAAATTTGTTGCACGGGGAGTAAACATGCACCCAGTGAGACACATGTGTTTTTGCAATCCATTTAGGTGCACTGTCACGTGTGCATGTAGCTCAAATTTGATTTTTGCACATTATACCCATAGAAAATCAATCAATCAATGTACTAAAACGTCTTAATGATCTCTGTGATTTTTTGAAATTAAAATGTCCCTCCTTTGGTAACATGTATGTTCACCGCAGGATAATTAATTTAACATGCATCATAGTTGCGGTGGATTCGCGGTGTGTGTGTGGGTGTGTGCATCTGGGGGTGGCGGGTGGCTCGCAGTACACTTCGAGTTGTGAGCCACCGTGTGGGTTGGCCGTTTTGTTAGGCAGGCTGGTGCCACATCAGAGTCGTGAAATCGTTATTTAAAACATTACACAACCCTTTCATACATAAATGTTTTGGCCACATGCAGTCGATGGTTGTCCTACACGACACTCGATACTCGCGTGTGACGCTTTCTGTGGCCCGCGAGGTCGTCGTCCATCACTTTGACGAACAGCCGGCAGTGAGGTTAATTTGACCAGCAAGGTGGAATCTTTTTTGTTTGTGTTATGGTGGTATATAGTACGCGTCGAAGAGGTGGGAGGGGACTAGCATATATACTATACGTATGCATCCGTGAACAAGTACACCTCACTCAGTGTCAGGACTTTTTGGTTACCGAGGCACGTGCCACGTCAAAATTGTGAAATTGGTTATTCAAACATCACACAACACCTTTTTGTGCCACATGCATATATATCCTAGCTAGGACACTCACGTGTGACGCTTCCATCTGTGGGCCCACGAGGCCATCGTCGATGCATGCATGCATGCATCACTTTGACCTACATCAGGAGAGGTTAATTAATTTCACCATCAATGAGGATTCTTTTTGGTTGTACATATATTACGGTAGGAGCATATAGTATGCGGTGAAGAGGGGGAAGGGGACCATCATATGTAGTACACTTGATATGAACCTCGCTCTGTGTGGGTGCATGGTTTACGGTTTCTGAGGCATGTGGCACATCAAAGTTGTGCATTTTGGGTATTCAACATATATATGTTTGGCCCACATGCAAAGCGGTGGTGGTTGTCCTCTCGCACCCACTTAAGCGGTTATCAGCGATATCAATGCTTTCCATCTGTGGGCCCGCTTGGTCACTACAAAAAAAATACACTTCCGTGATGATACGTGTTTGTCACAGTAGGTCACGTTTTCTGTCATGCATGTACATCCATGACAAATTTATGACAGAATGAAGATAGTCATACCTCTGCTGTCGTAGAAGTGTTCCATGACATTACCAAAATTATCATCACGGAAGTGTCCACTTCCATGACGATAAATCGCGCGTCATAGAAGTGCTTTCATCAAGGGCGATCGACACGTGGCATCCACCGTAACGGGACGCCGTTAAGCTATCGGGTCTGGTTTTGGATCCGATAACCCGCTAACAGCCACGACCAATGCCGATTTTCCACGTGTAAAATTCTCGTTGGCCGACGGAACCACACGTCAGCTCCGCGTTGGCACAGGTGTCACTCATCCAACGGTCGAGATGAGCCTATGATATGTTGACACGTGGACGGGCCCAAAAGTGGCCCATAAAGTTTAAATGGGCCGGCCCAACTAAAGGCCCATAAGATTTAGCGGACCATAATGGGCCGGCCCAGCTAAAGGCCCACAAGATTTTGCAGACCATAATGGGCCGGCCCAGCTAAAGGCCCACATGATTTAGCGGACCACAATGGGCCAGCCCAACTAAAGGCCCACAAGATTTATCAGACCATAATGGACCGACCCAGCTAAAGGCCCAACATTCTCAGTTAAGGCCCGTACGTCTAGTGTCAAATCGGCCCGTCAACGACCTGTCCTAAACTTGTCATCATCGCGGCCCATGGTCACTTCTGGCCCGTTAATAGTCCGCTAAGTATATGGGCCGAATTACGACCCGGTGTATTTCTGGCCTGTTAAAGGTCCTGCTTCATTTGGGCCCATTTACAGGCCATTGAAACTTTCGGCCGATAAACGACCGTGAAGGATTTGGGTCATATTCGGCCATGTCTGACATTCGGCCTGTTAGAGGCCCACTATAGATTTGGGCCACTTTCGGCCTGTTGTGATTTTCGGCCTGTTAGCGTCGGACGAAATCCATGGGCCATATGTGGCCCAACGTCACATCGGGCCCATTAACGGCCCATATAAAATGACGATAATCTAGCCCGACCGAACTTCCGGCCTGTTAAAGGCCCGTGTATTAGGTCGGCGCATTTACGACCCGTCTGAATTTCGGCCTGTGAAAGATCCGCATCGTAAATGGGCCCAATCTCACTTTCGGTCTTTTAAAGGCCCATGTTTTTTATGGGCTCGAGATATTTACACCTGTAAATGGCCTATTGTTACTGAGGGCCCAAATTATGTTTAGGCCTGTTAAAGGCCCACTATGGGCACAGGCCTACCAGAAAAATATGAAATCTTATGCTGATTTAGGCCCAGATATTTTTAGTGGGCTACATGCAAATTTCGGCCCATAATCGTTTTAGCCCAATTGGAATGGGCCTGATGAATGTTGGCATGTTGGGCTCCTACGAAGCTTTCGGCCGAATACATTACTAAGATAAACCTACACTATACAAAAATAGCGTCGTAATTATTTCAGCCTTTGGCAGCATCACAAATGCTGTATCACAACAAAATAAATTCCAACCATACAACAAAAGGCCTATTGGCATAAAGTTTACAGTCCTTGTAGATAAAAGCACCATCAGATATATAGAAGCACAGATCATTTGACCTGAGTGCTAATGTTTCAGGCTATAGAATCTGATGGAGCAGCACGATCTTCACCTTTTTTCCGCCATTGCTCTTGAACAACAAAGCGAATGTCTGATAGTCTGGTTTCAAAACCATTCATATCTTGACAACATTTGTCAACCACTGTTCTTGTTTCCAAAACGACGTCCATTAGGGATTGGACTTGTGTTTGGAGCACAGATATATCACTCTGTCTAGCAGGAAGATTTTGTTCAGTAGGCGATTTGGACGAGGTTACCTTGACAACCAACCCAGAATTACGCAGGAAGGTGCTTTTTGCACTATTAGTGGAGAGATACTGACGCACTACAACAAGAGGTGACATTGTGCCTGTGGTAGCCTCGTCACCTTCACGTGGTTGTGGCTATTCAATCATTTATTCCATAGCTTCCTGAAAGTTTGAACATGTAGATTAGTGTACCAGATAAGTTACTAATGAGACAAAAACAAACAAAGTAGGTTACACGTTTATACATAACTTATTTTGGTGAACTACTGGAATACATTAGCATGTATTGTAGTGCCAACTACATAATAAAATCACTTTTGGAACATATGTCCATGTAGCATGCCTACTGTATTGTCTATTTCCTCACATTCGTTGACATCTAAGGATAAAGAGACATGGTTTAAAGTAGGATGAACATAGTATGACATCATTCATATCATGGGCAAACAGATATAAAACAAACATGCTATTTTATCATTGTGTGCGCACGTGAACATAACAACTAGAATACAGATCAAGACCAAAAGAATATCCTTCATCTCTTTTAAATATTTCGTCGCTTCTCCGGCATCTCACTTAGTTTCCCCCTCATCTTTTAGCAAAAAGCCGCTCCACAGTACAACTGTGTATAGAAGTGAACAGAGTAACTGACATTGGCTGCAAACCAAGTAGTTAAATGAACACATCACAGTACCAATCAGTTCAAAGGCAGGAGGAGTAAGGACTTACAACAGCGGCTTGAACTGGTGTGCTCATGCCCTTCATCTTGCTGGTGTGGCAATCCTTGAAGATTTGCACTGCATTCGGTTCAGGTTCTTTTTGGTCCGCACAGGCTTTCCTCTGTATTTGGAACAAGTCAATATAGATACGATAATATGGCACAGATAAAAGAAGGAAGTAGCAGGTATTTACAAGAGCCTCGCAGTGTGAAATATAGCTACGAGATCCTGTTGTCTGTTAGAATTTCACTTTAGAATGGTTGGTCTTGTTCTTCAAACAGTTAGCCTAGAAGAAGATACACTTGTAAGGCACATACATAAATACAAGTTCAATATATGGTCTGATCAAATACATATAGCCTACCTGATACTTTGGATCAGACCAATGTTTAATGAGGGCTATCCAGTCTTCATCTGTAATATATTCCACTGGAGATGTTTGGGCGATTTCATTGTTAGCCTTGCCTTCAAAGTGAGATTTTCTAAGGTGGTACCGATACTGTCGCAGAGTAGACTGAAAAACATGAGTGCATGCTTTTTTAGTTGCATCATCTTTTGGATCCAACTTGAACCTCATCTGTTGAAAAAAGAATGCGAGTCTTATTAGGAGGAAGCTAGAAAGTATGGGACAGAGCAAGACAATATTAATAATTGCGATGAATAACATTACTTACGGATAAATGGTCAAGGAAGGTGTTAAACTGGGTATTGTCTTTCTCATTCCTATACTGGATCCACGTTGGGAGGATACGTGCATGACACCTAACGGCTGCCTCTGATACTAACTTGGCTGACTCTGTAGCATCACGTGGCCTTTTTAAACCTGCCTCAAAATGGATCTCCATTCTTCCTCCTTTAGATTTTGTTAATCTATCAAGCATTATCCCTGATGTCTATTTCCGCTTGTGTCGTGGTGCTAGTTCAACAACGAATATGGAAAGTGTTAGTGTACATCAAACTGTGAGAGTACATATAAAGGAGCATGCAACTGCAACTTGACTCGGTCAGGTACCGTCTTGGTATTGATGCTCATGAGGTTCATCTGATCTTGTCAAGTCCTGTTGTGTCAGCAGTGCTTCGGAAGTAGTGTTAGGTGTGAAGGCAGCTTGGGAACTGGCCAGTTCCGGAGCAAACGAACGAGTAACTCATTGAGATGCTGGTACCGTTGAAGCGGATGCTGCAGCTGGTGAAGCAGGTGATACTGTGTTTGTAGACTTAGCCGATGGACTTGGACCTTCTACCGCACTATAAGTACCAGCAGAATCTGGACAACAAATCCTTTTCCGTTTCACCCGACGAGTAACACCACTCCCTACTATATTATTTTCCTTGCTCTTTTTTGACTTTGCCATGTCAAGCCGTACCCACAACACAAAAGAATAAAATCGCTCTTTAGAACTCATTGATGCATGATACAGACAAGCAATACTTTGATGTAAGACAACCGTATGAGGATGGAATATGTAAGAAAAACAGGACGGCATGACATATTCACAGCTACGATGTCTAAACTAAGCAGAAGGATTTTCAAGAAAATAGAAGTAATGCAAGCTAGACACCATATGAAAGATGCAACCAATATTACTCTGCCAAGTTAAAAGTGTCTTGTCATAAGTGGCAATTCGAAAAATTAGAAGCAGTACAATGTAGAAATCAATGCAAGATGCAACCACTATCAAACTGCCATGTTAAAAGTGTCCAATCATGAGTGACTGATGCGGGATACACAACAGCAGTACTTTGATGTAAGAACATGGTATGATAGATAGATGCAGTGTATTCTAGACACAAAACACCATGTCATATGCACATGTATAACGTATGAACTCAGCAGGTGCAATTTAATCAAAATAGAAGAAATACAGGCTAGACAACATATGCAACATGAAACCAATTATCACACTGTCAACTTAGAGCAAGCACCTGCGATGGTGGAGTACGGGAGATGAACTCATCATGTAGACCTGGGACTTCAACTTCATTAGCAGTAGCAGTGGCAAATCTAGAGAGTCTCTGTTTGCGTCGGTGCGGAGGACCACCAACATCCCCTAACTTACTCTTTTCCTTCCTATTTTCTGATATTGCCTTATGAAGTCAAAACCACAAGAAGATGAATAAAATTAGCTCTGCATAACTGGTTGATGCATGATACAGACGAACACTACTTTGATGTAAGGCAAGCGCAGGATAGGAGGATGGAATATATACAAAAAAGATAGTGTTTCATATTCACACGTACGATAGGAGGATGGAATATGTATGAAAAAACAGTAAGCGGAAGGCATTTCAACAAAATTAGAAGAAATGAAAGCTAGGCGCCATATGAACATGCAACCAATATCACTCTATCAGGTAAAAAGTGTGTCGGTGTACAAAAAGAGGGGTGCATTTTTGTACCCCTATACCTGTGCACGGACAGTCGGAGCCGCGCCTACGGTCACGCCAAGCAGAACAGGGGAGGTGAGCCAAGGTAAGACCGAAGCCCATGATAATAAGAGCAACGCCAAGGCCAAGACCACAAAGAGCAGAGGGACGAAGCAGGTTCCCCCGGCAAGACCCTTGCCGGGGCAGCCTCAGCAGCCCCGGCAAGATCCTTGCCGGGGCAGCTTGCCCCACACCAACAGAGCGAGCCACCCTTGAGCCTACGGTCCCCAACGCCATCATCCGCGTGGGGCCATGGCTCGGGAAGACACCTCCGTGGTGGCATGCAGATCTTTGTGAAGACATATTCAAGATCAGATGAGGATTAGAAGACGATGATCCTCAGCAAGATCCTTGCCGAGGAAGGCCACCAGACCCCCGGCAAGGTCCTTGCCGGGGACGACAACGCGCCGCGGCAAGACCCTTGCCAGGCCACCCGGCAAGGCCCTCGCCAAGGACGCCAGCAGGGCCACCACCAGGCCCGCGCCAACCAAGCTTCCACCGCCGCTCACATGCAGCTGCCAGCCCAACCAGCTGGGCGGGCACCTGCATGGCAACATGCAGCTCCCAGGCCAACTCATCGAGCGCCTGCGTGGCGGCATGCAGATCTTCGTGAAGGCTCCGCCACTGCGCCACCTCAGCTGCTTGCCTGCCTACATGGCACCGCACGCATCACTGGCCAGGGCGCGTGTCGAAGCGAGGAGGAGCGGCGACGGACGGGACGGGCCTCGCCCCCGTCCCCAATAAAGCAAGGGGACACCTAAGCTACGCATTAAATGCGTCTTGTCCTGTAATACGAGCGATAAGCTCAGGGCACTGTACGCCTTTCCACCTCCTGTGTGCCACTGTGTGCCACTGTGGCAACCCCTTCCGACTATAAAAGGAGGCCCATGGCATACTGGAGAAGGATTCGGCTCTTTCGAACCAGGCACTCACCACAGCTAGTTCGAGCGCTCAAGAACTCTCTGAAATACACCCACCAAAGCAGGACTAGGGTTTTACGCATCCTCGCGGCCCGAACCTGGGTAAACGATTCTTGTGCTGTCTACTAGCCCTGCTCTTCTCGCAACCTCACGCCCCGGCAACCGTAGTAGGGATTCTTGTGATCCCATAGGTGTCGTTCCACATCGACAAAGTGTCTCGTCGTAAGTGCCATTTCAAGAAATTAGAAGCAGTACAAGCTAGAAGACAATGCTAGATGCAACCTACATCACAGCCCCAAGTTAAATGTGTCTTATGGGTAAGTGATCGTTGCAGGTATAAGTTGTAAGCTACGCAGATGCAATTCAACATAATCAGAAGCAATACAAACTAGACATCATACGGAAACGCAACCACATATAACAGTTCCAAGTTAGAGCAAGCACCTGTGATGGTGGAGTAGGGGAGATGTGCTCATCATGTACACGTATGTTCTAGAAACAGGAACACATGTCATATTCACAGGCATTATGTGTAAAGTAAGCAGATGCATTTCAACAAAGTTAGAAGCAATACAATCTAGACATCATACGCAACATGCAACCACATATAATAGTGCCAAGTTAGAGCAAGCACCTGTGATGGTGGAGTAGGGGAGATGTGCTCATCATGTACACGTATGTTCTAGAAATAGGAACACGTGTCATATTCACACATTATCTGTAAAGTAAGCAGATGCAATTCAACAAAGTTAGAATCAATACAAGCTAGACATCATATGCAACATGCAACCACATATAATAGTGCCAAGTTAGAGCAAGCAACTGTGATGGTGGAGTAGGGGAGATGTGCTCATCATCTACACAACTATGTTGACTATCTAGCCTTGCATTGTCTTGCGAATCTTGTTGGGAGGATGGCGGAGTAGAATATGTAGAGAACCTCCGTTTCAGTTGCTCGGAAGGCCCACCATCATCCAATGCCTTGCCAATTTCCTTCAGCTTTATTGATTTTGCATTGTGAGGTCAAACCGACAAGAAAAAGGAATATAATTCGCTCTTCAGAACTCATTCATGCATGATACTGATGAACACTACTCTGATGAAAGGCAAAGTCTTGATACGAGGATGGAATATGTACGAAAAAATGGACGGCTTGACATATTCACACCTATGATGTGGTAACTAAGCAGAAGGCACTTCAACAAATTAGAAGCACTGCAAACTAGACACCATATGAAAGGTGCAATCAATATCACCCTGCCAAGTTAAAACTGTCTCATCATAGGTGGCATTCATCAAACTAGAAGCAATACATGCTAGAAATCCTATTCAAGATGCAAACCAATATCACACTGCCAACTTAAAGGTGTTCCATCATAAGTGACTGATGCAGGATACACAAGAAGAGTAGTTTCATGTAAGAACATGGTGTGATAGACAGATATAGTATGTACCAAAAACAGGAAAGCGTGTCATATCCACATGTATCATGTGTAAGCTAAGCAGATGCAGTTTACACTAGTTAGGAGCAATACAAGCTAGACACCATATGCAACATGCAACCAGATATCACACTGCCAAGTTAGAGCAAGCACCTTGGATGGTGGACTAGGGGAGCGGAGACTTGGACCTTGTAATGCACTATCAGTACAAGGAGAATTGGTACAGATACTCCGTTTACGTTGCTGCAGAGGACCACCATCATCACCTTCCTTACTCTTTTCCTTCCTCTTTCTTGATTTTTCCTTGTCATGTCAAACCCACAAGAAAAAGGAATAAAATTTTCTCTTCAGAACTCATTGATGCATGATATTGACGAACACTACTCTGATGAAAGGCAAAGTCATGATACGAGGATGGAATATGTACGAAAAAATGGACGGCCTGACATATTCACCCCTATGATGTGGTAACTAAGCAGAAGGCACTTCAACAAATTAGAAGCACTGCAAACTAGACACCATATGAAAGGTGCAATCAATATCACTCTGCCAAGTTAAAACTATCTCGTCATAGGTGTCGTTCATCAAACTAGAAGCAATACATGCTAGAAATCATATTCAAGACACAAACCAATATCACACTGCCAACTTAAAGGTGTTCCATCATAAGTGACTAATGCAGGATACACAAGAAGAGTAGTTTCATGTAAGAACATGGTGTGATAGACAGATATAGTATGTACCAAAAACAGGAAAGCGTGTCATATTCACACGTATCATGTGTAAGCTAAGCAGATGCAGTTTACACTAATTAGGAGCAATACAAGCTAGACACCATATGCAACATGCAACCAGATATCACACTGCCAAGTTAGAGCAAGCACCTTGGATGGTGGAGTAGGGGAGCGGAGACTTGGACCTTGTAATTCACTATCAGGACAAGGAGAATCGGTACAGATGCTCCGTTTACGTTGCTGCAGAGGACCACCATCATCGCCTTCCTTACTCTTTTCCTTCCTCTTTCTTGATTTTGCCTTGTCAAGTCAAACCCACAAGAAAAAGGAATAAAATTTGCTCTTCAGAACTCATTGATGCATGATACTGACGAACACTACTTTCATGTAAGGCAGCCGCATGATAGGAGGATGGAATATGTATGAAAAACAGGACGGCGTGACATATTGACATGTATGATGTATAAAGTGTAAACTAAGCACAAGGTGCTTGAACTTGTTAGAATCAATGCAAGCTAGATACCATATGAAAGATGAAACCAATATCACTCTGCCAAATTAAAAGGGTGCCCTAACAAATGTATTTGACCAAATTAGAAGCAATACATGGCAACAGGCTAGAAATAATATGCAATATGCAACGAATAAAGGTGACTCATCGTAATTGATTGATGCAGGATACAGAAGAGAGGTAGTTTCATGTAAAAACAAGGTTAACACATAGATGTAGTGTGTACCAAAAATAGGAAGGCATGTCATATTCACAGGTATAATGTGTAAACTAAGCAGATGCAATTTACCCTAATTAGAAGCATTACAAGCTAGACACCATATGCAACATGCAACCACATATCACACTGCGAAGTTAGAGCAAGCACCTGTGATGGTGGTGTGGGGGAATTGCGGTCATCAACTAGAGAGCTACGTTGACTTTCTTCATTTAGCCTTGTTGTTTCTTGAGAATCATGTGGGGAGGATGACACTGCACTCTTTAAACGAGTATGGCGTCTCACAGTAACCCACCCGGGTGACTGTCTCATCATAAGTGATTGACGAGGGATACAAAAGAGCATTAGTTTGATGTACGAACATGGTTAATAGACATATGTAGTATGTATCAAAAACAGGAAGGCATGTCATTATCAAAGGTATAATGTGTAAAGTAAGCAGATGCAATTTAACCAAATTGGAAGCAATACAAGCTAGACACCATATGCAACATGCAACCACATTTGACAGCGCGAAATTAAAGCAAGCACCTGGGATGGTTGTGTGTGGTAATTGAGATCATCAACTGTAGAGCTACGTTTACTGTCTCCAACTGCTGACACTACATCCTTTAGAGCGCTGAAACGCTTAGTGCTTATCTTCAAAATACACTGGAGTGACTTCTGTCTTTTCTTTTCAGCATTCATCAACACTGCGTCAGAGTCTGAAATACCCATGCATAAAAAACAATAGTGTGAGTATGGGTGAAGTGTGTGCACAATTAGTACAGTGTAAAGGTAGCAGATAGCAGGTCGGTGAGAAATAAATGACGGGAGACATATGATAGCTCTACAACATGCATGGCACACTAAATTACTACAGGATTCTATGAAAATAACATTCAACTGAAAACAAATAGGTCAGTCCATTTTTTCTGCACCGTCCGATGTACAAAGAACGGGCAGATCGCCTTCATCTACCTCCAGCCAGTCAGTGTTGACGATCTTCCTCGAAACGGCAGCGAACACCGGCCCAGTCCCCTGCCTGCGCCCTCCCCTCGAGCTCACCGCACCGCCCCCCGGCAATCCATTCAAGGCCCGCCGACCTCCAGATCGGGCGCAAGCAGCTCCTGCGCCCCACACCCCTATGATAGACACCGATGCGCCGCTTCCCCGGCGAACAGGCGGACTAGGTGCTCCGCGCGCCTAAGCGGGTGCTGCTTCTTTTAATTGTGGTTCGACTGACCCTGAATTGTAATCCAGGCGGGCTACTGACCTCTAGCAAAGTTGAAATAGTAAAGGGAGGAAACCTTGTGCATTTAGTATCACGAAGAAGATGCAGTAAGAAGCGCTCAACTAGTTTCTTTCGTGGGATGAATACGGTGTGAGCAGAGACGTAAGGTTTGCATGAATAAGGGAAGAGGAGTACCTCTTTCTGCTGGCAGTGCTGTGTCCTCCTTCTGTTTTTCCAACGATCTTCTTGTGGTTCGCTGGAAACGAGAAGTTGTGGAGGACGGTGCAGCCTTGGACGAACCCATGGCCAAGTTGTTGAGTGTGGTGCGGTGGCCGTCTGTCGGCGGCGGGGAAGCAGATCCGAGGCGGCGAACGACGGCATAGCGGTAACAGCTCCGGTGCGGTGGATGGTTGCGACAGTGGAGTGGCAGCAGTGAGGGGCAGGACGGCGAGGTCGGAGTGGTTCTGGTACGGCGCACATCGGCGTCGGCGTCGTGGGGGCAGCTCTACCTCGGCTTCAGCTGCTAAGTCCTTGAGGGCGTTGCGGTTGCGGTTGCGTTGGATGAAGACGTCGGGGTACCGGCTCCAGCGTGATGGAGGAGGGCGGCAGTGGATTGGGCGCTATGGGGTGGAGGACAGAGGAGGCTGGGGTTTCGCAGCTGGTGGAGAGGGCGTTTTGGTGCCCATGGAGTATGAATGGGGTAACGGAGGGAGGCGGGGAACTAAGGGGGAACAATGTTTCGGTTTGGGACGCGCTTGTTTGAAATTTGGGAAGTTACAAACTTTACCCCCATCTAAAATTTCGGACATATTGTGGGTTGGGGGTAGGACAGTAATCTCAGGTGTCCCAAATGTCGGCGGGTTAGATTTCGGCCGAGCGCATGGGTGTTTAGGTGCCCACGGCGTATGAATGCTTCTCGGAGGTGGTTGAGACTGGCGTCTTGGTGAAGTTACAAACCTACCCCGGTCTAGACCTTTGGACATCGGGCCGATAGGCTACATGGGCCAGAGTCAGGACAGTAATTTCCTACCACCAAACATTAGTCTCGCACGGTTTCGGGTGACTAGAGGCCTATTTGGCGCTTCGTTCAATATTTGGGAGCAGAAGCATTAACGTTTTCGGTTCTCTTGAATTGAACATTCAGGATTTGTCAAACTTCACAATTCTTTACTCTTGAAAATCCTAAAGCTACGATTATTTTGTAATGGAGGTGGTACATTTGAATATACATTGTACACGAGTATATATTAAAAAATATGCAACTTACCTCAGTTCATGCATGGTTCTAGATATAATCTCCTTGGTTGCAAAAAAAGTTAGACATGCGTATGAATATATATAGCATGTTCAAACGCACAACAAAGATTGATGCCCCCTTTTACATCTGATTTACAAATGCCATTATCTCGGGTTCAAATAGATGAATGCACTTCCTATGAATTCAAATCTTCGAAACCCCCTTTATGTTGAATTCGACATGTATTCTATTTCGTAGCTAGCAATTTGGAATGTATCCATGCAAGTGATAAATGTATAAAGTGCTTCACACTAACAACATGGAGTGCACTAATTAATGTTTATATATGAATTACAAAAGCATCCATTGCCTGTATTTCAAATCGCTCTCACTCTATGGATCGATAATATGAAATAAACACATGCACATGCTAGAATTCAATAGAGTATGGGTGTCTGATAGACCGATTTTCGTCCATACGCAATTTGCAAAATTCATGATCTCATCCAAAAATAATAATGCCATTTATATTTTAATTTAATGCGTAGAACCGCCTTTTACACGTAGATGCACTATGCCTCGGCCCGTTCTCACAAACGCGCTATATATCTCTCTATCTACCGCATAAGTGCACACACTTTATATGCATCGGCATTTCTCTTTCACACATGCTCACAATCTCTCTCGGGGTGTTGAGGAGTCTCACGCACATGCTCTCTCTGTATCTCTCTCTCTGTCTTTCTGACTAATATGTACCACTCTTTTCACTAATCTCAGTTGGAAAACACTATTTCTCTCACATGCATATATACACACGCACGGTCTCTACTAGCCCTCTATACGCACATATATGTGCCTACGTGTCTCCCGCACGCACATTATCTTTAGGCCTCTCTCGCACACATTGCCCCCCCAGACACACCTCTCTCTTAGTAGTTGGCAGATATGATTCCATCATATCATTCGGTAGGATATCCCTGACTGTTAGGCTGGATGGTAATACGAGGCAAAGTTTTACCCTAGTTCGGACCCTTGCAGTTGAGGAAAAAGCCTACTCCTGGTACTGTATATTAGTGATAGGGGTGTGTACAAAGTACACGTGAATACCAGGCATTGTGCGTGTGTATATACTATCGATGAATTAGCCCCCAAGCTTCTATAACATACTGGGGGCCTAGGGTTACAAATCATATATAGTTGGCTTATCACCAGTGGAGATAGAGTCCTCCGCGACTCTGGTAGCTAGCTTCGTGTTGTACGCCGAGTCCTCCACATGGGTCTTCGTATAACGCGTCTCGATCCAACCTATGTGGCGCAGGATGGAACTGACCCATGAGTCCTCATGTTGACCCACCACAACTAGAAATGATGTGCCCACCACACCACACACGCAATCGGCCACTAAGAAAATAAGCATATACAATAGTACAATGTTATACATGAAAGTTAATTACATGGTGCATCCAAAAATATTTGTTCTACATTGTGAATGTTTATATATTCTCCTAAAATATTAGTCACGGGAAAGAGAAACGAAGGGCATATCTCTCCTTGTCTCCACCGGACATCCCCTCTTTCTACACCACTTTCACGTACGCACACAAACTATCTCTCGGCCCTCTAAAAGTATGCATGCCCACAACACATTCACGCATGATGGTCACTGTATTTCAAGCTAAAGCACTATACGGTTACCGGCGTTCGGAATATGCTCATTACGGTCACCGTATACATTCTCGTGGTGATCATACGGTACCTATCTCACGGTACGTCTCCGTATTTTCTTGATGACACTGACAGACTTTGCATTTGATGCGTGCTCCGTATTTTGTTGACGACACTTACGGTCATTGTATTTGAAGCGAAAACACGATATGGTCACTAGACTTCAGAATAAGCTCATCACGGTCACCACATACATTTTGTCGTGCTAACCAACATGTGGTTGGATGGTTAGGAGGACAGTGGTTTCTCGAGCCCACCAGGGTTAAAGTCCCGGTGCTCGCATTTATCCTGGGTTAATTTCAGTATTTTCCGACGATGCGCGTTTAGTGGGAGGAGACGTTCCACTCAACTACGAGGCACCTATGGTGACTTCGTAAAATCTCAAGATCATATGCTGGCCCACTCTCTCGAAGGTGCTCATAGGGGTAGGGTCTGCGTGTGTGCGCTTATAGCGGTGAGTGCTTGCGCGTATATATGAGCCCTTGCGTCTGTACCGTGTTAAAAAAATACATGTCATGATTATACGGTCACTGGCTCACCCGTACAACTCCGTATTTTGTTGATGACACAATCAATTGACCAGCCAAACGTTCCATGTGGCGCAACTAGTGTTGCACCATCGGGGGGCGTAACCGTGGGGCCCACCTGTCAGCCCGTATATGAAAGAAAAAATGGTAGTTTGAGTCTGTAATGTGTTAATAAAATACATTTTAGGGTGATCATACGGTCACTAGCTCACCATACAGCTCCGTAATTTGTTGATGACACGATCAATTGACCAGTCAAACGGTCCACATTCAGCAGCGCACATTACCATAGGGCCCACCCGTCAGCGCGTATATGAAGGACAGAAATGGTAATAAATTAGTGGTCAGTGGGTACT